>NC_056731.1:833824845-833874845 GCF_019279795.1 Protopterus annectens
CAGACTCCCAGACACAGAGAGAGACACAGACTCCCACACACAAACTCCCCCACAGAGAGACACAGACTCCCACACACAGAGAGAGACACAGACTCCCACACACAGACTCCCACACACACAGAGAGACACAGGCTCCCACACACAGAGAGAGACACAGACTCCCACACACAGACTCCCACACACAGAGAGAGACACAGACTCCCACACACAGACTCCCACACACAGAGAGAGACACAGACTCCCACACACAGAGAGTGATACAGACTCCCACACACAGACTCCTACACACAGAGAGAGACACAGACGCCCACACACAGAGAGAGACACAGACTCCCACACACACACAGACAGAGACACAGACTCCCACACACAGACTCCCACACACAGACTGAGACACAGACTCCCACACACAGACTCCCACACACAGAGAGAGACACAGACTCCCACACACAGACTCCCACACACAGAGAGAGACACAGACTCCCACAGAGAGAGAGACACACATACTCCCACACACAGACTCCCACACACACACAGAGACACAGACTCCCACACACAGAGAGAGACACAGACTCCCACACACAGACTCACACACACACAGACACACACACACAGACTCACACACACACAGACTCACACACACACAGACTCACACACACACACACACACACACACACACACACACACACACACACACACACACACACACACACACACACGCACACACGCACACAGACTCCCACATACAGGGAGACACACACAGAGGGAAACACACACAGAGACACACACACACACAGACACACACACAGAGGGAAACACACACACACAGAGACACACACACACAGACACACAGAGAGACACACACAAAGAGAGAGTCACAGAGAGAGAGAGACACAGAGAGAGAGAGACACACACACAGACACACAGACTTCCACACACACACACACACACACACACACACACACACACACACACACACACACACACACACACACACACACACACATGATAAAGACTGCACTACAGCAAGACTGAACATTAACAACCACACAATTACTGACATGCAGAACAGTCAAACTGCAGATGTACACAACACAGCTATGGGACACAGAAAAGACTACAGACAACATACAAGGGAAAGCCATGGGGATTACAGAGCCTGAGGCAGACTCAAACCCAAACAAACCCAAAAGAAAGCCATGGGGATTACGGAGTCTGAGGCAGACAGACTTAAACCCAAATAAACACACAAAGACATGGGGATTACTGAGCCTGAGGCAGACTCAAACCCATGCACAAGAGAGTAATGGGGATTAGTAAGCCTGACACAGGCAAACTCAAACCCAGAGAGAAAAAGGTGAATACCAAAGTGGCATTCATCTTCCATGTGCATTTTTACCTCTTCAGCTTTTGACTGCTGCCACTTGTCTGTTCTTTCTTCGCTTCTGTCCTAGCCCCTGATGAGTCCTGCTGCTCCCAACTGTCCTACCATCCTGATGAGTCCTGCCACTACCCTGCCGCTCTACACGAGTCCTTCTGCTCCCGACAAGTCCTGCCACTACCCTGCCGCTCCACACGAGTCCTTCTGCTCCCGACAAGTCCTGCCACTCCCGACGAGTCCAGCTGCTCCTAGCTGCCTTTGCCTAACATCCTGCTAGTTCCATCCTCATGGTCCTACCTGTTGGAGGTACGCAAACAAAAAAGTGAATACACAGCATACAAGCCACACTAAAGTACTACCTGAAATTACTGCCTGACAGCATTATAAAAGATTACTGGAAAGGAAATATGAGCACATACCTAATCTACAGTTTTATTTGGATCTTACGAATGTTCTTCCGGACAAAGTCTTCAATGAGGCTGCCATGTGATACACTTCATCCCACTTCATGCTCAATTGAGAGGACACCTAAGCCTGAAAGTCTCTCCTGACTCATTGATGAACACAGGTATGTCTTTATGAGTTTCAGCTTAGAAAAGCTGCGTTCTGCAGTAGCCACTGTAACGGGTGCAGTCAAATAAATGTGCAGTGAAACATAAGTATTTATATATATGTCTTGCAAGTGATTGCGAATAGGGAAATTTAACACAGTCAGTGGTGATGATTCATTATCAATCATTCGAGAAAGGCTTTTAAGTTCGTGTCCAAGGTCAGAGTCATCAATATCACAGTGGCCACTTATTCTGTCAGTCAGTTGTTCTTTCAGAGCCTTGCAGTGTTGCAGCAGTGTGTCTTTTGCAACATCACTCAAGGCTTTAATATTTGATAAAAATCCAAAGGCCTTATCAAACTCAGAAAGCTGCTGAAACCGGTCAGTAAACGATTGAATTGTTGTGTCCAGCAGCACATTGAAGAACTCTACACGTAATTTTACCGCTGGATCCTGTACAGTCTCATCTTCTCCTTCATAGTCAAAGAACCGTTTTACTTTCCTCAGTCTCTTTTCTTGAAATGTGGTGCCAACATCCAGTTCTTCCGCTATCTTGGAGGCTTCACCCATGGCATGTTGAAATCCCATTTGTCTGTAATTCTTTAGCAGGTCCATAGTGGATGCTAGCACTTTGACACATCGAAATATCAACGGATGGACTCTGCAGAACTTTGCTTGCACGATTTACCTCTGTCAGGACATCATACCAAACCACTAAACATACAATGAACTGGTATGACATAATTTCTGAGCACAGTTCTCTTGCTTGTTGATATGTTGCAGCATCATTTGTATGTACTGCTTGCCCTATCTCCTGTAATGCCTCAATGACTCCCTTCAACTGAAATCTTACTGCCTTGACAGAGTCTATCCTGCATTCCCAGCGAGTGTCCAACAGTGGCTTCACAGTGACATTTGTGTGCCATTTTAAGATCTGCCATCGGCTTGTTGATGCTGAACAGAGTACGTAAATGTTCTGCAGGCATCCAAAGAACGACACTGCCTGTACTGATGAATGTGCTCCATCACTAACTATAAGATTTAAATTATGGCATAAAAAGCCCTTGAATTCATCTGTTTTATCCGGGCCTGCAGTTCAGTATGTTTCCCCTTCATGTTGCTGCCATTGTCGTATTCTTGTCCTCGACAGTCATTTATGCCAGTTGATGATTTTGAAGAGTCTGAAGAAGAGCTTCTGAAGAAGAGCTTCTCTCAGTCCTGCCCCAGTTGTGTCATTCACAGGCACAAATCCCAGAAAATGTTCCTCAACTGTGGCTGCAGTCTGTGAAATATCCACATACCAAACTACTACAGTCATTTGCTCTTGATTGCTGATGTCTGGCGTGCAATCAAGAATCACAGAAAAGTACCTAGCGTCCTTCACCTTCCCTACAATGATCCTTAAAATAGCATTTGCAATCAGCTGGATAACTTCATTCTGTATGTCCTTCCCAAGATAGTGATCCATTATCTCTTTATTACGAATACGACGCAAATGTTCAGCCATGACAGGGTCAAACTGTGACAAAAGTTGCACTTGACCTAAGAAGTTGCCATTGCCATAGGTGTCCAGGGCATCAGTTGTACCACGGAATGCCATGTTCCATTCTGCCAAGTACTGGACAACAGCAATATTGCGTTCTAACACACCACGCCAGTGAGTTATCTCCTTTTCAACCACTGCTTGTCTCTTATCATCCATAGTCTGCCTACTCTTTATTCTGTTGTCCAGTTCCTTCCACTTCATCATGCATGCCATATGCTCTGGCACGCGGTCATGGGTGTGTAAAGCTTTGGACATCTCTCTCCATGCTTTGTAACCACCTGACCTGAGAAGATGGTTAGAATGTCCAAACAATTTGCATGGAAAGCAAAACAGTGCGTCCTTTGAGACTGAATATGTCAGCCAAGTGCATTTTGCTCTCGCTCCATTAGGCAGCACATGGAAATAGTTCTCAGATGTAAATCTACTTTTCTGCTCATTGACTGGGAACTGTGGTAACACCACTTGCACAGGTCCATGCTGAATGACAGCTACCCTAAACTCATCCCTAATCAAGTCTGGCCAAGTCCCTAGATCCTCCAAAGATGTACCTGACACTCCCTGCAAGTCATAGGCCACATCTGTCACTATGGAAGCATGGGCTCCTTCTGTATCAAAGTCTGGTGATCCAGGCAACACCTCAGGTGAATCTGCATTTGCTGCCGTGCTTTCAACCATGGTAATGGCTGTAGGTCCACAGGAAGTAGCCTGTGGTGTAGCCGCAAGAGAGTGGTCACTTTCTAGTGAAAGGATGCTGGCCTCACAGTGGTCAGACTGTAATGCAGAACAACTGTGTTTTCCTGAAGGCAGACTTTTTCCTGAATCTCCCCTCTTCGATGAGTCACAGAAAAATTTCATAATGGAACTCTGCTGCTGAAGCTTTCTTTTTGCTGCTCCTGACAAATATGTATGCTTCATCTCTAACTGGGAAAGGAAGTAAAGCAGAATTACTACACATGCAGAGTCCTTTTGTCATACTGTTATTAAAAATGCTTAATGACTTGCATTGACAGTCACTATTGCACTGCAGGCAGAAAGACTGAAAAATGACTAACCGGTAGGCAGAAACAAGTAATGAGAGGCCCAGGTTACAGTTTCATGTTAAATATCTAACACTAGAGGAGAACTTCAGCATTTTCTACACAATTCTTCCCCTAAACATGTGAAGAAGCCACAAATGATGCAAAAGATCGATATTACAAGCTCTCAGACTAAAGTCTGAAAGAACTAATGACTAGGAGAGGCACAAGTTTGAAGGGGAACACACCAAACTGAGGCAAGACAAATGTTACGGTACAATACAGACTACACATGCCCACTACCTCTCAATCTCTTAGCAGACTTGAACAAATAAAAATCATTGGTTGAACAAAGGAGTGAAATCATGGATTTGCTAGAAAATCTCATTTGTGAGAGATGAAGAAGTGGCACACAGACTGGGAGACTGACATTCCCACAACCCCTCTTAGCACAGGATCCGTGTACAAAAGCATAAATCCAAGGAATGTACCATGCATTATGTGGAGGGTATGAAACAAGAAGTCCATTTCTGTTAGTAGCCTCAGCCGTCCGCATTGTGCTATGCAATTATTTTGAGAGAGAACAGGCTAAAAATCAAAAACATCTGGACACAATTCTCACAGGCCCCATCAACCTCCTATAACTGTCAACTTAATTCAGACAGCCAAAAAACTTGGATAGCAGAGCAATGTTTGCAGTAGTATGCATTAAAGACATCAGTACATTCTGTGGAATTCTTACCCCCCCATCTCGGCACAATTTTGGACGAAGTGAAAAAAAAATTACCAATGTGCTTATACAGTCTGTGACCCCCCCCCATTACAAAAAGATCTCCAGGCAAACAATGGACACTGCAACATTCTCACAGGCCCTAACCACACTCCCAAACTTTCAATACAATAGCTATGGACCATAAAAATAAGTCATTGCAACAAGGCATATCAAGGACAGTTAGACAGCACTGTAAACAGGTAGCAGAACAGTGTTTGCATTAGCAGGCAGTAAGATAGTACATTCTGCAGAATTCTTAACCCCCCCCCCCCAAGCCAAGGCAGAATTCTGGATGAAGTGAAAACAAAAAGGCATAGCATAAACAATGTGCTTACAGTCTGTGATCCCCTATTAAAAATACTCCAAGCAAACAATGGACACTGCAACATTCTCACAGGCCCTAACCACACTCCCAAACTTTCAACACATTAACTACGGACAAAGAAAAAAGTTAAGCCATTGCATGAGTAGTACATTGTTGGTAAACACAATAGTAGCGTAACAGGGTATGCATTAGTATACATTTGAACATCTACACCTTCTGCAACATTCTCACAGCTGCTAACTACCCTCCTGACATTAGGCATGGTAAACAATGCACAAGTCCTCTCAACCTCCAAAGAGCATAATTCAGACAGCCAATAATAACTGCAGAACAAGGCGTAACATCAGGGATAGTTAAACAGTACTATAAACCTAGACAGCTGAACAGTGTTTACATTAGCATGTATTAAGATATCAGGCCCCATCAACCTCCAAATAGCATAATTCAAACAGCCAAAAATAACTACAGACCAAGCTGTAACATCTGGGATATTTAAACTGCACTATAAACCTAGACAGCAGAACAATGCTAATGCATTAAGATATCAGTACATTCTGCGGAATTCTCACCCCCCCCCCCCACCAGCCGATGCACAATAATCCTGGATAAAGCGAAAACCAAAAACATAGGCGTAACATTAACAATGTGCTTATAGTGTGTGTGGCCCCACATTAAAAAAACTTCAGGCAAACATTAAACACTGCAACATTCTCACAGCCACTAACTACTCTCCCAACATTGGGCTTTTAAAACAATGTACAGGCACCAGCATATTCCAAATTACATAATCCAAGCAACCAAAAATAACTCAGAACAAGCTGTAACACTAGGGATATTTAAACAGTACTATAACCCTCGACAGAACAGTATTTGCATTAGCATGCATTAAGATATCAGTACATTCTGCAGAACCCCCCCCCCCAGCCGATGCTCAATAATCCTGGATAAAGTGAAAACCAAAAACATAGGCGTAGCATTAACAATGTCCTTATACAGTACATGACCTCCATTAAAAAGGCTCCAGTCAAACATTGAACACTGCAGCATTCTCACAGGCCCTAACCACACTCCCAAACTTTCAACACATTAACTACGGACAACGATAAAGTTGCAGTCATTGCATCAGTGAGTAGAACATTGCAGTTATATGCAATAGTAGGGGACAACATACTAGACCTGATCATTACCAACATGGGGACTCTATGCTCCACACCAGAAGTATATCCCTCATTGGTAAGATCAGACCATAAATTAATTTCACTGGATGTCCACATCCCGACCCCACCCCCAGCCCAGAAAACCACAGTGAAAAACTTCTCAAAAGCGAACTTCTCACTTCTCAAAACCAAAGTGGAATCCTTCAAGGCCCCAGGGCCAGTGGAAACTACAGCCCAAACTGCGGAATCCTATATAAATGCATTCTACGGACATCTCCAGGAATGCATGGATCATGCTATCCCAAACAAAACCAAGACCCAATCATCCAAAGGCAGGCGTCCAGTCTGGTGGACCCCTGCCATAAATAAACTGTACAACAGAAGGAGGAAGCTACTACATGATAGAGCAAAATCCCTAATAGGGAAGGCATCTCTGATCAGTACTAGCAAAAAATTACAATCCCTCCAGAGAGAAAAATTGCACAGGACACCAAAGACAATCATAAGGCTTTTTTCAGTTATGTTAGAAACCTGGGATGCAACTCCCAGACTTGTTCTGAGTTGATTCTAAATGACAAAAAATACACTGAACCCACAGACATCACCAATATCCTGGCAGACAGGTTCAGTGCAAACTTCTCCCCCCCCTCCCCCCCAAAAGAGCAAATATCTATCCCGGCAGAGGGCTGCCTCCCAAACATCTCAGATGCTCAGGTGAAGGCTGCCCTCTCCAAAGCAAAAAACACTGCTTCCATGGGACCAGATGGCGTCCCAGGTTGCGTCCTACATGAACTACAAGAGGAACTAATCCCTCAAATAAAACAGCTATACAATCTCAGCCTCACTACAGGATATGTGCCCACAGAATGGCGTACAGCAACAGTGGTCCCACTCCACAAAGGTGGAGCATCTACGGACCCTGGAAACTATCACCCCATAAGCCTGACTAGCTTAGTCTGCAAGGCTATGGAGAGGATCATCATGGAGCTCATAAACAAAGACATTGGGGACCTACAGACACTAGATCCTAACCAGTTCGGCATTGTCAAGGGCAGATCCTGCCTTTTGAACCTGGTTGACTTCTTTGAAACAGTCACCAAAGCCATAGATGAAGGGAAGGTAGTCCACACAGCCTATCTGGACCTTGCAAAGGCATTTGACACAATACCCCACTGGGCATCATAGATAAGCTATCCAGCTTAAATATAAACCCCTATGTCACAAGATGGGTCGCAAACTGGCTCAAAGACAGAACCCACAGAGTGAGAGTTGCTGGAGCCATGTCAGACTCAAAACCGGTCACAAGTGGTGTCCCACAGGGTTCTGTCCTGGGACCACTCTTGTTCGGTATATACTTTTCCGAGGTACAGGCAACGTGGGAGGACTATGGCTCACCAAGTTCGCAGACGACTGCAAACTGGGCGCCATAATCAACTCTCCAGCTGACACAAACGTCCTTCAAAAGGTCTCACAGAGACAGATAACTGGTGCCAGCGCCATGGTTTAAAGCTAAATGCCAAAAATGTATAGTCATACCCTTTGGCAAAACAATGTGCCCACAAATTACCACATAGGCGGAAACCCATTAAGTACAGAGAAAGTTATTAGGGACCTGGGGACCCAAGTTGATAGCAATCTCTCCTTTGAAAACCACATTGCCAAAGTGGTTAGAAAGACCTTCTACATAGCCCACCTCATCACGAAGGGTTTCACATCTAGATCAAGAGAGGTAATCGTGCCCTTTTATTCATCCCTCATCAGGCCCATCATAGAATACAATGCCCCTTTTGGGATGTACCTTACCCGACACCTGCAGCAATTAGAAAGACCCCAAAAGTATCTCACCAAGAGGATCAAGGGTCTCAAACAGATGCCATATACTGCTCGGTTAAAAAAACTCCAGTTCTACTCAGTTGCATACCACCTACTTCGAGGCGATCTATGCCTGACATACAAAGCTATGTCAAATCCAGAATTAATGGACATGCTCCACCTCAGTAAATCTAAATCCCTTAGAGCCACACGCTCGAGGGACTTGAACCTCAGCACAGAAATAAATAGAACTTGCTGGAGGGACAGGTTCATAACCCAGAGGCTCCCTTCGCTCTGGAATAGAATTCCAGTTCATGTGAGGCAGAGCACCTCACTGAATCTCTTCAAGAAGAATCTCGATAAGTGGATGGGGGATCGTAGGTTTGTCCCAGGGATTACTCCCATGTCACTATTAGACAGAGGCACAGTAAACTAAACCTTAAAATGGGCACAGTATACTCAAATCAAGGGGTGGCGTAAGCCATACAGAATCGGGCTAGGCTTATAATTGCCCCAAGGCAGATAGCCTAGTATGAACCTATGAACCTATGTACCTATTAGTATACATTCAAAACATCTATGCCTTCAGCAGCAACATTCTCGCAGCTGCAAACTACCCTCCCAACATTATGCATTTTAAGCAGCGTACATGCCCCATCAACCTCCTAACCTCTCAGCACAATTCAAACAGCCAAAAAAACTGCAGAACAAGGTGTAACATCAGGGATAGTGTAAAACAGTACTATAAACCTAGATAGCAGAACAGTGTTTAACAAATGTGTAAAAAAACTCAAAACCTACTGCAAATTCAGTTGACAATCTACCAACAGTTTCAAAAAGTAGCAGTTGAATCCAGTTCTTATCCTGAATACTTAAAAGTATCCATTACTGAGCAGTACACATCCCAACCATCTGGAAAATATACATTATACCCTTGCACAAAGGTGGAAGTTTGAGCGAACTTAAATTATAGGCCAAGAACAATTCTTCCCCCACTACCTAAACTCCTAGAGGAATGCATTCATTCTCAACCAATAATTTACTTGCCAAATCCCAACACAGCTTCAGGCCTCATGCTGCAAATGCCCTCCTCAGTTATAATAGCACTATTTATAAATGATGGTATCTGGCTTTCTCAATTTGTTAAAGGCCTTTGTCAGAGTCTCTCATCAAACTACTAACTCTCTCACCGACCTTAATCAGATCCCCCTAGCCCTCCACTGGCTCCAAAGCTACCCAAAAGGTCATAAACAGCCATAAAATGTTTCCAGTATCTATCCCCCCTCTACTTCCACTCACATTAGCAGTCTCACAAGGCTATATCCTTGATCCACTTAAATTTAGTGGATTATCAACCTCAATAACGCCACATCCCTAGCACTCACAGTCCAATATGCTGACATTGATACACTTGTGTTACATCTGCCATGCAACAGGTCATGTTCCAACCCAGGCTGAAATAAGCTAATCTTCACCACTTACCCCATACGCCTATACGCCTAAGACTATTGACTTAGACAGCAGCATCTCACAAGCCTGCCCACCTATCCCTGCTCTAGCCCACAAGACTGCCCACCTATCCCTGCTCTAGCCAACTACAATATTCTTCTCTGTCCCATTATTTATCTCCCCTCCTTTTCGTCACCCCTATCCCATTCTCTCTACCGTTTACATATACAGCATAGATACTGCCAAAACAAAATCCTCTTGCTCCAAATAAGTTATACACTCTCCTAACCAATGGGCAATCAAAATTAAATGTATATTATACTTCACATTCCCTTATGTTGTCCCTCATATAAACAGAAACAAATTATTTTACATATTTCTAGCACATGTACTAAAAAGCATTTCTCCCTGGGCATCCACTGAAAATGGGTTCTATCCCAGACTATCCAGAAAACAAATGTAAAATAAGTAAAGTAAAACTGGAATAACCACAGCCCCTCACCCCCCATCTTCTTACCACCAGCGCACGGACATAAAACGAAACTGGTACAACCACAACCTGACCCCCACCCTCTTAGCACAAAATCTCTACACAAAACCAAAATAAAAGTAATACAGCCATAGCCCCAAAATAAAACTGGTACCACTACAGTCCTCACCCCCCAAACCTCTTAGCACAAAAACTGTACAGAAAACCAAAATAAAACTCATGCAACCACATTCTACACTCCCCCAACCCTCTTAGCACAAGAAATATGCACAAAATACAATCACCCACCCCCACAAAAAATAAAGTTAAAACTAAACCCAAAAACTTACCTTTTTTGCTTTCCACAGAAGGCTGCTTCCAATACTCTGCTCCCTCTTCACGACTGAAGGCTCACCTGCTCTGCTTGCCTTCCTCAGACCATTCAGTCCCTTTGAAGTTGCCCTTAAAAGGACAGTTTGCCAGACCTTTTCAGAAGTTGCCCTTAAAAGGACAGTTTGTCAGACCTTTTCAGAAGTTGCCCTTAAAAGGACAGTTTAAAAAGAGTATAATCCAAAAACCATGACCGCTGCAAAGGCTTGATCCACCGCTGATCCATTCCTGCTGTCCGTCCTCACACTGGTCCAAACCCCGCTCGATCACTCTGCTGCTGCTAAGGAACACTCCTCTGTTGAAAAACAAGAGAAGTGATCCTTATTAGCTGCATGTGCCTTTTTAAAGGCAGTTTGTGCAGGAAGTGATTTGCTAGGACCAATCAGGTCCTTGCTTCATCACTTCCTACTTAAAAAAAAAAGAAAAAAACAAGGACTTAGTTCGCAGGCTGCTGCAGCCAATCAGATCCCTTGTTTCAGCAAGCGGACCTGATTGAGTGCAGCTTGCCAGCGAATCAAAAAAAAAAAAAACGGAAACGCAGTTCGAATTTTTACGATGACAGAGCAGCTGGACGTCCACGAGGAGCTGAACCAAAACAAAGTAAATGCCGGTTGGACCATCGGAGTAACCCACGGATGCTGAATGGGGGCCCTTATTTGCGGGTAAGTAATCGGGGGCTCCCCGCTGCCACGGGTTTCACGGGTGCCTAACGCCGACTATGTTAACAGTCACCACCTTGTTTGCCATGCAAGTGTCTACATGTTTTACAGCTTCTAGGCTTACATTTCTCTTCATTTCTACAGTTTCAGTTTTATACAATTTTAACTCATCTATAATTTATAAAACGGGCAACTCAGAATTATTAACTGCATGACATATATCTGTTTTTTTTTTCCACAGTTAAATCAACTTTTCTCAACAGTCTACCCAATATGTGATCACTTCTGATGCCACAGACTATAATGTTTAACAAACAAAAAACATTAAGTCGGCAAGGGAAAGACGTATCCAGGTACAAGACTTTTAAGTTAAGAAAGCATTGTGGCAGATACGTTTTATCTTCTGACAAGTCACCAGGCCTGAATTATGTTATAAACATCAAATTATTTTTTTAAAAAATAGAAGAATTTAATAACTATTTTGTTGGTACATTTAAAAAACAGATTTAAGTTTATGTTTAATGACTATTAAGTTAATTGATCATGTGATGTATTGGATTTGGTGCTTTAATATTGTAAGAACTGTGTGTCTGTTTCTGATGAAGTTGTTGTGAGGTACGTTAAAAAAATGAAAGTTCTAAACAGAGTCCATTTTTACCTGGATACGTCTTTCCTGTAGACAGTTGCATGGCAAATAAGGTGGTTACTGCTAATAAATTAAACTGATTCTTCTATCGTCTACAGTAAGGGTTTATAGTGCATTAACCTTTTGTGTTTTGAAAGTAGTATGGACATTTAATTTACATTAATATTCTCACATCATGTATGCACACGCGATTACTTGAAGGCTAATTACATATGCAGACCGGGTTGTCACTCAATTCGCAACACGCCCACTTCTGCACGAAACGAACTGGTGAGGCCCTCAAGTAAAATATCGCCGTGCATTAGTGTGAAATTTGCAGTTTAGGTAGCATTTACTTTTGCTAGGTAATGTTTCTGCAGGTTTGAGCATGCAGCTTACACTGAATGAAAGACTATTGGGGTTGTGCTACTCAGGAGTCAGCAGTTTAACATTCCTAGAGCTCAACTTTACAAACTTCTTCTGCGTCTGTGTGACCAGACGCAAAGGGGGTTCTAGCCCTTAAAAAAGTAAGCTTTGTTTTTTTGTTTTTTTTGGGGGGGGGGGGGTTTGTTAATTTTAAAGAAAATCAATTTCCCTCACCCCTGCTAGCACAGCAGCAGAGGTGCCGGTATGCCGTACCAGTGTGTACCATCTGAAAAAAAGCCCTGGGTGTAGATAGTATTACAAAAGGAAATAATTTGGCAGATCAAGCTGCTAAACAAGTTGTAAAAGAATATTATGAAATATTTCATGTGATGTTATTGAAAAATTCTAACAGTGATGAGATATTGGATTTTACAAAAAAAGTGTCAGTTTTCCAAGCTGAAGCACCACAGGGAGAAGTTCAGAGGTGGCTTAAGGATGGATGCAACAAATCCATAAATGTTTTTTGGCAGCATCCAGATGGCTGACTGGTGGCGCCTGCCTCCTTACTACCTTACCTGGTAAGGGCATATCATTTAATGGCCCATGCAGGTAAGACAGCTTTATGTAATCAAATTACTTGAAGTTAGTATGCCCCTCATGTCTCCTCTTTGAAACTTCAGTATGTTAGTAACTGCGTAACATGCTCAGAGCATAATGCTAGCAAAAATGCAAACATTAGGGCTGCATGCTTACCACCACCTTGGGGACCTTTTGCTAAACCACAGCTGAATTATGTCCAGATGCCAAAAGTATGTAATTTACAATATATACACTGGTGGTGGTTTGTATGTTTTCTGCGTAGGTGGAAGCTTACCCATGTCATTGAACTGATGCCACCATTGTCGTGAAAAAGCTTATGTATGATTTTATTCCTAGGTTTGGTGTACCTTGTTTTATTAACAGTGACCAGAAAACCCATTTTAACAATTCACTGATGAAGGAACTAAGCAAAATCATTTAATATCAAGTTGAGTCTTCACTCTCCCAACCATCAGTAATCATCTGGATTAGTAGAGAGGGTTAATAGGACACTTAAAAACAAGATGTCAAAGATTTATGCTGAAACAAACTTTAAATGAGCAGAGGCACTTCCCTTAGCATTGATAAGCATGAAGAGTACATTAAGTATTACAAAAAAATTGAGTCCCAATGAAATATTAATGGGGAGACCCATGGTCCTTCCAGCTACTCCCCCTGTGTCAGATAAAGAGTAACACTGATGAATAATGTTATATTACTGTAAATAAACTTATTAATTTCTTACAGCAGTATTATAAAACTGTATGAAAAGCTCTTCTTCAACCTTCTAACCAGCCCTGTCACCAGCTGCAGCCAGGTGATTGAGTTTATGTGAAAACCTTCCAGAGAAAGAACTGTTTGAGTCCAAGCTGAAAAGGCCTTTCCAGGTATTACTCACCACTCTGACTGTGATACACTGTACGGGACTACCAACCTGAATTAACTCGCCTCACTGTAAGAAGACCTGTCATGTGGAGGGCCCCAGATGAATCACTGTTGTCAGTAAAAGAAAATCAAAAAGCAAAGGATAAATCATCTGCCCAGTGAAGAACTAAGAAAAAAAATCAACCCAAACAGTAATCAATAATGACAGCAGGTACATTTGCTCTATTTATTTTTGCTGTTTCCTTTCGTAAATTTGTCGAAGAAAATAGTTTATTGTTGGTTCTTCGACAATGTGCTGTGAACTTGAATGTGACAAACTCTTGGGTATGTTCTCATATACCTCATCATTCTAGGGCAGGGATTCCAATAATTCCAATTCCTGAATCCCAGGTTACATTTGAAAAAGATCTTAGTAACACTAATCTAATCTGGCGTAATGTGAATAATTTTTCAAAAGCTGTGTCTCTTCAACTTGCAGCCACAAATCACGGAGACATATGTTAAGCCAGAAATGAGACTGTACCAGTGGGAACCAGCAAATGTAACAACACTAGACATAAAAGTGTGCTAGACTCTTTACACTTAAAAAACTATGACTGGTAGCATGGCATGGGCATGATAGAGGATCATTACTATATTTGCGGTGATCATGCCTACCCCTGGTTGCCCACAAGCTGGTTGAAATGTTGCTTTGTGGGCTGTATTGCTCCTGCTATTCAGCATTCTGGAGACCCTACAGCAGGTAGACTGAAAAATAAGTGAGCAATCCACTGGCAGAGCAAGGCTTTTCAGTCTTTGTTCCTGTGTATACAGTGCAAAGGACAATGCTTAAAATCACCATGCTTGCTCAAATTCTTCAGGAGGTAGCTAACCATACTTCACATCACATCAGGATGGTAAATCAAAAAATGACTGAAATGTGAACGCTGGTGTTACAAAATCGACTGGCACTTGATATAATGCTTGCAGCAAAAGGGAGGTTATGTGCCCTCATAGGACGTCATTGTTGTTCTTATATTAGTGACTATCATGATGAACAAGAAATGTTGGATAATTTCATGGAGCAGAGGGCCAAGAACCTGGACAGCACATCTAAACAATGGACACTTTTTGGATGGTTGGGCAGTGTATTTGGTAACCTGGGAATTAGTATATTACAAGGTATCATTACAATAATTGGTATTATTCTTTTAATTATTTTGATATTTTCTGTTCTAAAGGCTGTAATTGCAAAATGTGCAAACTCACCTGCATGTAAAAAGCCATTTATAAAAGTCTCTGACAATGAAAACTCAATTACTGCAGATGATGAATACTATGATGCTAAAGCTTATTTTATCAAGTTAAAAAGAATCAAAATATAATTATGTATATTGTGTGACACAGTGTCAAATGGGGGAATTTTTAGGGAAAATGTATTGTCTCATGATGTCTTCACAAAATGCATATTAACTTGAAATTTCTTCACAAATGAGTTAAATAAAATGTTTATAATATGTTTATGTTGAATATATATATTGTACTCAATTATACAAAATACACTTTCACATGAAATGCCTTATAAATGCATTCTTTTCTCATATCACATTGTAGTGTACTGACAGAAAATAAGTAAGTGCTGAAGGAGTTAAGGGATGTTACTATGTTTAAAGGAGTCTGATTTTAGAATGAAATGGAGGGAGGAAAGAAAACAATGTGCCAAGAATCTTTTGTAAGTTCTGGCCTTCTCAGGCTGGGAAATGAATCATTGCAAGAATGCTTGTAAGATAGTCATACTGAATGATACAACGTCCAAAGGCAGATTGTTAGGCCAGGTGATTTGCGTTTTAAAAGGCATTTTTGTCAAGTGTTCACGTGAAGTTCTAAGCAAGAAGCATGAGGGCACAAATTATTTTAAAACTGTGTGATTTGATAAAAGCTATGTTACATCAAAGTTCTGCATGCATGACATTGATAAGAAAACATATATATATATATATATATATATATATATATATATATATATTATAGTGCCATTATTCCTTGATTTGAGACTGATTTGGAAAATTTTGTGAAGGCAGACTCCCAGTTTGACTATAATAAATGAAAATACTTTGCACCTTCTGAAGAGTTATTCTTGACTCAAGACTAACAGGTAAATCGCTCTGTTATTTATTTATCTTAGTGGTGCACTTTAACAGGGTATAATATGTGTGGGGTTCCATGTTGAGGTCAGTTCTGTACAAATTTTAAGAGCTTTTACTTGCTTTTCTTTCCATGTAGACTCCTTTCCATGGCTGTATTCAAAAAGTTTCCAAATACACTATCAACATGAACACGGAGTCTACATGGTTGCTTTAGAGTTTGTTGAATCACTGCATCATGTTTATTTGCTTCATTACCATAAAATTCAGCTACTTATGCTGTAATTTGCATGCCACAAAAGTTTCCATATTTGCACATGTGTGTATGCGCCACTGCATGCTGCTAAGCGGAGTTTACTGATCCTAAAACTTTTTGTGGCTATGTGCGCTTCACACTGCAATGTGCACGTGGTAAAAATTATCTTGTAGACTGTCATGAATCCCTTCATAGTTTTAATGAAAATTTAACAGAAATAAAAAATATATAGTTTTGTTATGTAAAATAATTTTTTTATTTATTTACTGATTCTTCACTGCACATTTTTTATCCTGTTTGGGATTGCACCATAGCTACAGCATATCCCAGCAAGCAAAAGGAGTAAGACAACAATCTAGTCCTTGATGGGATACCAGTTTATTTGAAAACACAATTTATTTAGGTCATTTGTAGAACTTTTTTTTACCCTTTGTGTAAGTTTGCTAGTATATTTCTGATTAAAGATGGAAAGAGACAACCAAATAAAGCAATACGATAAATATCTGATCTGTTCAGCCACAGTTGTAATTTTGAAGAAATCTTGATATATTTAGAGAAAAGTTATGATATCTTTATTATGGATTTTAGTTGTTGAATATATTTTCTGTTGCAGTAAATTGATGTATTAACTATAAAGAGCTACACTATTACACTACAACTTGTCTAGATATTCATGAATACATCAATAGTATTGCACTCCAGTAACATAATAATAAACAAATATTTATCACCATCCAACGTTAAATTGCACAAATAAAAAGTTTGCAACAATGTACTGGGAGAAAAGGTGGCAGAAAAGTATTCAAACATATTACGCTAGCTATATCTCTAAAATATAGAATACCATCCCTCAGGTCATAATATCCAATCCCAACTTGACACATTTCAAAATGGTCTTAAAAGACTACCCCAGAATTCAAACAAATCAGTGTAGGCTCCGTGTAGAGCCTACATGGCATGTACCCGTGTATTCAGCCACAGTTCCCACTCTGCAGCAGCCAAGCATATTAATCATGGTGTACTGCCAAGGGAGATCATAGTAACATGGATATTGAATCCATGTAGGCAGTAGTGTAGAGGCTGTCCCGAGGCTGTGAATTGTCCAGGGATTTCCAGACAGATGTTATGAACAAGATAAGAATCCTGGTAATGTACCCTGCTAGTATAGAAATATGTGTGAATTTTAATATTTTTTGTTTTACTTTTGTATTTTTTTTTAATTTTTTAATGCCCATTAGAGAGGTGCAGTGCGAAGTGCAGTAGTGCTGAGCTGCACTTGCACATGCATAGCTCCCACCTGTCAGACATCTAAAAATAGAAAACTCATGTAATTAATTATTTATTTTGCTTTCTTTTAATGCCTGTTTGTGTGGCACGGTGCAGGGTGCAGCAATGCTGAGCTGAGCTTAGACATGCACAGGTGGCATCTGCCAGACATCTAAAAATAGAAACCGGATGTAATTAATTATGTGCTTTTGACTATGTGTTTTTATTTTTTTTTTTTTGAATGGTCATTTGCGCAGCTTGGTGCTTAGTAATGCTAACAGGTAGCTTAGTAATATATGTCAAGGTATACTGGTTTTCTTATTATCCAAGTAGCTAAATAGTTATAGTCACGGCCTAAAGTGTTGTAGGTCCAGGATTTGATTCCACTGCACTCATACCTTTTTACATTTATTGCTGTGGAAATGTGTGAGGTGACCTAAAGGGAGGTTTAATGTAAAAACAAAACTGTTACATTTGGAAAAGGTGCACAATGCTAAGCACTGCTTAAACATGGTTAATGGCTACTCCAATTTGCGCATTGCTAAGCCTTGCTAAAACACGGTTGTGTGAGTTTAAGTGATGTTCATCTCTGTTAAGTGGTTTGTGTGATGCTAAGCAACTTGGCACTTTTTTGAATGTTACAGTATGATGTGTAAGAGCAGTAAAACAGCCTATATTAAGGTCAATAGGCAGGAATTCTGCAGCATTCATTGGAGTCTTATTAACCTGTTGATATGCCTAGCAGCATTGGTGAGGGAGTGCACTTTTGGGTGCCGAGGTGGGGTGTGCAGGAGTCCACAGTGTTTGTTGGACTCCTGGTCTGCAACTATGAACCCTGGCTGTTGAATTGTGATTACCAGGGCTCAGAATGTAAAGCTGAAGCCTGGGATCAGTTGGCCAGGGATCTTACCAGTGGTACTGATATCTCCCACACTGGTGAGAAGTGTCATCACCACTATGATGACCTGAAGTGAAGGAAGAGGAGAACCTTGGATACCTGGGTCCAAGAGGCTAGGGCTGGGCATGCCCCACAGATATGTAAGTATGTTTCTTACTACTTTACTAAAATACAAGCTGAATCCATGCAAAACTGATATGCATAATGGTGTGCTTCTCTTCCAACAGCTGCAGCTGAATGAGGTTGCAATGTCCAGTCTCATGTCAGGCACCTGGCCAGGATATGCCATGAGTGTGGTAAGTATGGATATTTTCTAATAATTGCAGTTCAATAAATAATACCAATAATAATAAGCAACAAGGTGTAAAGCAGGATTGTGGTTTGATAACTAATGTGTGCAAATAACTGCAGTATGGCTGTATTCATGCACACCTGTAGAAGTATGTATTAGCAGTCTATTAATATCATCTGTGACTTTACTAATGGTATGTTTTCTCTGTCTCTCCCCACCCCTTATTTCTTTAATTTATTAATGCTGTTTATTATTATGATTTAATATTAATGTATTCTGTTAAACTAACTGTTTTGTTGGTCTTATGGGTTATTTCATTCTGGTTTGATGTAAACATACTTACCATTATGTTATTTATTGTTGTGTTCCACATAATATATCTTAATGTGTATTTGGATTAATCAGTATTATGTTCCATTATGTTAATACTAACATTGGTTTGGTTATTGCTAATCTTAACTTATTGTTATAACTAATTTACTACAGCGCAACACATTAGGCTGGATCCAGGTCATCCATCTACCTTGGCTCCTCTGGCTGTGGGACTGGGGCCCAGCACATCTGGGACCCAGCCTGGTGGTGTCCCCTCTTCTGCCTCTGCACTGCCTGTGACATTGGGTAGTTCCACCCCACAGGCCAGGGCTGGGCCCGCTCTGGGAACGGTAGTGGATGGGGCATTGTCACCCATGATGAATTGCCAGGACTGGTGCTCAGGATTTTGTTCTGTGGTTTTGGATGCTGCCTGCACAGGATGGAGGGCATGCTTGCCACCCTGGTGGGGAAGCCTCACTCCAGAGCCCAGCCTCCACCACTGCCACCCCAGGGGCAGTGAAGGAGCAGTGCTGACAGTTCCATGTGGGTGGGGACTTCAGTCATGTTGCTACCTTGTGGAGGCACTTGAGACTGGGATTCCACAACACCCTCCCTATCCAAGGTGTTCATACTCTCTTGTGTCACACATCACCCCTGTCTGTCTTGTCTTTCTGCCAAACCTTCCTCACCATCCCACCTTACCTCCCCCACACATACCTATGTCTCTTCCCCAACATTCCACTCTCACCTTAAAAAAACAAAAAATGGGCACCTGTCCCAAAAAATTTTGTCCCATACATAGCTCTCCATTTCTCACATGTGTCCACTGGACACACATAATTTGGACCAATTGGCTTGACAATGCAGTCATGTTGTCCTCACCCCTCTCTCTGGGGGTGACAATCCAAATTCATGTATAAATTCTGTCAAAGTGCACACATTGCTGTACAAGAGATGGATAGCTATGGTTCTTTCCTACACCCTTCCTGCACATACCTACCTGCCTTTCACTATGTTTTCCCCCTGCTTGCACCCCATTTCACCACTGTCCTATCTCCCAGTTTTTCTTTTCTTTAAAGATTTTTTGCACAAAGCTGCATGAAGTGTTGCCTTGTGCAGCGTCACTTACCTCAGCTAAATGGAGCTATATTAATATATGTGTTTGAAATTATAATAAACACCTGCCCCCTATTTTGAACCCAAGACCATCACACCTGCAGACCACTGCATTAATCTGCCATGCCACACAGCTATTATTAAAACAGGTGGTGTAAACAAAACATGGTAATTGCAAGTTACTGTTATTAAGAGTATATAAGCAGAGCTGTGCATTGTGCTGTGTTACACAAACTTGCTGAAACAGTAATGGAACAACTGGGAGTGTAATTTGGAGTCTGGTACAAGACTACACCACTAGAAAGCCAGACACAGACTAATGGATGCAATTGAGGTTTCTAATAGCAGGTAAATGGGCACCTTTATCAGCAATATGTACAAGTACACCTGCTAAAACATTAACGGCAAAATACATGTTCACCTGGGACTTTGGTGGAGAAATACATACCTATAAAACCAGGCACATAATAATGGATGTAATGGAGGTATGTCACAGGCTGTATGTATGTGCTTATACCTTTACAAATACACATGCTGTAATAGTGACTCAGTAGCTCAGTCTGTTAAATGCTCCCAAAAAGAAAGTTTTGCCACTCATAGGGTTACCCATCAAAATATCTACTCTTCATAACATCTAAACTCAAAACATCAAGACCATAACATCTAAACTTCAAAACATCTAAAACTAACATAGAATCTCAAAACATTGAAAACTACAAAGCAACTATAAATAACATCCCACAAACTGTCTACTATATTTATGCAGGGGGGCTGCACCCCCCAATGCCCCTATTCCACAACACCCTCTACCAACTCCAAGGTTGCACTACAGTCGGGTTAGGAAATTAACTTTTTCCTCCACTGTAGTGTGACCTTGGAGTTGGTATATTTAATTTACAGGGGGTGTGGGGGGAAGAGCCCCCCACATGGGGGGTGCAGGGGGCTTGCCCCCCGCATAAACATAGTAAAAACTCTGTGGGATGTTATTTATAGTTGCTTTGTAGTTTTCAATATTTTGAGATTCAATGTTATGAGTTTTAGATGTTTTGAAGTTAAGATGTTATGGTCTTGATGCTTTGAGTTTAGATGTTATGAAGAGTAGATGTTTTGATAGGTAACCACTCATAGTCCTGAGTTCAAATCCAGTGGGGTGTAGCATTTAAATTACATTATTGTCAAGCCATCAATGAATGACTGAGTCATGCACTCTTTATCCACACAATGCATTTCAAATTAAATGTCTGCTTTTCACTGATGGAAGTCACAGGCCTGCAGATAGGAACACACTTGGCATATCCCTATAGCAACACTATAAGTGCATAGAGTGTCAGGTCATGCATTAATATGCATTCACAGAGGATTTTAACTTGGGTAATGCAAATGAGACCCACTAATATCAGAGTGCAGCATACAATCATTTCATAATGATATTACAGATTAGCACAGCTGCACAAATAACATACACACATACGTTCCAATTGACTACCATAATGTAAAACATGGCCTGAGAGTTGCCAAAATAGTTGAAATAATGGTATATTTACCCCTATGTTGCTCAAGGACACAAGAAACATGTTGCCTAGTACTCTGTTAGTGATACCATTGCCTAACATGTACCTTAAACAAATGCCTTAATTTGCAGTGGAATGGGTACCCTCACTCTGGTTCTACCTCTAAACAAGGCTGCCACAGCTCCCAAGGTTGCTCTTACAGCTTGTTGTCCTCCAAATTGTTCACACTCTCTGCCAATGCCTATTGCCTACAGCATCAGTTGCAGCTTGTAGCACACACATCTGTATGTAAAAGTAGCTGTTACAGACATACCCTTCGAGATAATGTAGTATCTTGACCTCAGTAATGTCCAACACAACATATCAGAAAGGGATTCTAATCTACATGAAGGCCTTATATCTTGCTCATTGGTTGTGTGCCATTTGCTGATTATACTGCAAATCAGCTTCAATTAGCATTTCAGAACCACAGATTGGTTAAGAGCCAATCACCTGGTAATGTGAACCATGTTAAAAAAACAAACAGCTGGTTAGGGGAACCAGTCTGTATGAGACTTGCTTCACACAGTAAATGTGTCACCAAAAACTTTATATATTTGCACATTTCAACAGAGTAGTATTCTACTCCATCAGGTATGTAACCTTTTTGTTTACAACATGATGCATATGTGTGAGTATACTTAGGGGGAATGGGGATTACAGCATTAAGCATTTCTTAGAACTGTAATGATGACATCATTGATCTCCAAATTTGTTAAACCTACAGAGGATGTACAATACATCAATGGTGGAATGTTTTTTGTCAATGTGGCACACTGGTGCTGTGGGAATGTCCCTTTATAGTGGTTGTAATAGCACACTGCTATTTATTTGGCACTGTTGTGTTGACATATTATCAGGGCAATTGCCCCTAGAGGCCATACTACAATGGACTCCTGGGTTGGGTGTGTGATCATACAGCAGTATCTGTCATGGCACACATGGGCATAGCTGACTATTGCTAGTATCTGAGTTGTATCTACATGCTTAGTATATTTGCACATTGTGGAATATGACATGTGTGATCAAGCAGTGGATACTGCCAGCCATTCTGTTCTTGCTGTATCTCTACATAGTGTACTTCCACATATGTGACTTTGACATGTGTCCCCAGTTTGTTGTCTTTGAGGAAACAGGTATGCCAGACACCTTGCCCTTGCTGAGAATGATATCATCTTGGAATGCCCCCATCAAAACCATGAACTCCTACTGTCCAGGGGGAGGCAAAACAGTGGACAGTGGGCAGCACTGTGGGCTGACATTGTCCATGCTGTTAATGCCATAGGTCACCAGAGCAGGACATATGAGCAGGTTCAACACTGTGCAACAGATATGATTAATGCTCATGCAGAAGAGCAGCAGATGTGGTCATGGATTGTGGTGTCAGTGGTGGAGGGTGTGCAGCAGAATAACCACACTCAGCCACTGAGGAATTCCTGGTGAACCTAGGAACACACGACAGCTCCCAGGCATCCATCACACCATATATCATGGATGTGAGTTCCACAGTTTCCATGCCAGACAGGCATCCAGGTAGGTGTAGTTTGATCAGCATTGCAACACTATAGCATTCAGTGTGCCAGGGTGTACATACCGGGTGTTTGTTCTTTTTTGAGGGAGTTTAACTGCAGTTTGAATCTCATACTCAGATTTTGACCAACAACAATTAACAAATTAGCTACTGTAAATGTGAGATATATGGATGTATTACCTTGTTATAGTGCAACATGCAGTGATGTTTACATTACCTTTCCCTCAACTCTTCACAGGTCCCTCAGGAATGTCCTGCTCATGGTAAACATAACACTGTTTTGTTAAAGATGTAGATTTACTACAATGTATTCCATAAAGTGTCATCCCAGACCTGCTGGCTGGATTGCTGTACTATTGGCATGATTGCCAGCTGCACAGATATTTTCTGACTGTACACACTTTAGAGTCATACCTATGCCTTGTAGGTGTGACCACACTGATAGATGTGACAGTATTGTCAGGACATTACAGATTGCCATATGTGTCAACTGTGCAGAGTCTTCACAAATGTCAATAGTGTACCTCACTGTTGCTGATGAGATTGCTGTGTAAAGAGCTTTTATTTACAAGTAACTACAGATGTTTGTGGGAAAAATAATGTCCTCCAGTTCTACTATATAAGGTTGTGCATTAAACAGGTCTGTAATAGCAACAACAGTGTATACAGCTTTACGTATATTGCAACATAGTACTGCAGAGCAAAATAGTGCAGGTATTAATGTAAAGCTTTTCTCTTACTTAACACAGGTAACCGGGGGGGGGGGGGGGTTGGTGTCTGTCTCCTACACAACCTGATGCTGGTGTCTCGTCAGACTCTGATGATGATGGTGGCCAAAATGAGGCACAGGTGGGGGTTTCAGGGACTGAATCTGTCCCAGATGTTTACATCCCTCTTCTGCCCTCGTTATCACCACACGCAGTCAGTATGCCTACACATACTCAGTCCTAGGAGGCCACAGATATTGAACAGTCAGAGGGTGAGGACATTGAACAGGAGAGTGTGGCAACTATGGCTGCAGTGACTGTAGACACTGGCCACAGTCAGACAGCTGATGAGGTTCCACACAGGTGGATTGATAGGGGTATCATAGGAGGCCTGCTGTCCATCCACCACCTGTTGCAGGTGTCTCATCACGGGTCACTCGGCATATGTTTTGGGTCATCATGGAGGCACAGACATATTCTGAAAGGAACTCCATATGAATGCTCAGGGTTATGGATGTAGCAGAGTCTGACATCCATGACTGCCTCCAATGCATTGGCAATACCCTGGATGCAGTGGAAAGAAGGTGGTCTAAGACAGATCTCAGAATGTCTGTCTTGGAATGCACATTGTCTGTGATGGAACATCTGGTTGGAGTTGAGCGTCAGACTCATGGACATAGGTCAGCAACTTCATCTGCTGAGAGTCCAAATGGCCATTCACAATCATGCTCCCATAGTGGCAGAACATCCAGTGCTCCAGAGAGGAGTGTACTGTCCACACCAAGATGTGTCAGGCCATGGACTCATGGTCCTGGGCATTCCCGTGGAGGACATGGTCCCAGCAGTCAGCAGTCACTATCAGGTACTAGCACCGCTTCTGACCTTGGGCATGGAGGTGCCAATGCAACTCCTGGCAGAGCCAGTTCCTGTGTTTGGGGACAGAGATGGTGAACTGTCAACTCTACCACACACAATTCAAAGCTGTCCAACATACACACATGTAGGGCTACCACTGAGCTTGACTGTGTTCACACACACACACTCACACACCACTGTCAAATTCAGGTCACCTACAGACACACACAGCAGATTTCCACGGTCCATCTTGCCTGCTTCCCTTCCCAACTCACACACATGCTTTCAACCTTTTGGGTCACCCTAGGCCTCCTGTACCCCCACACAACACCCTATGCAAGTGATGATACATGTACCACATACCTGTCATTCTTGTCATTGATGCAGAGAAATGAAGCTATGTGTCTGATGCACAGGGTGACTATATAAATTAATATGTAATTGTGTAATGCAGTGTTGGTTTGCCATGCCACTTGTACTGGTCACTGCAGATAGTGTATGCTGACATTTGTAATGAGTAAGCCACATCATTTTGTGTACCTTATGTTGTATAATGCTCTAATGGCTGTATGCTTACGCAGTGAGAGGTGTGTCATGGACCTGTTTATGGTTCAATTTCAGGAGTCTGTAGGGGACACCTATGGATACACAGCAGCAATAAACCCATAGATGTCATAGCATAGGATGGAATGTCAGCACAGAAGAAATATGTCTCCAGCAAGGTACAGCACTATAGGTGCATGGCTCCATAGGTTCATACGTGTATAACAGGCTAACAAGTACAGTGGTGTAATCAAAACAACCCTGTGTGGTGCTAGTAACCATGCAAAACTTTAGTGAAAATGGTTTAATAACACAATGCAAAAGTACAACGAAAATACATATATCTCCAGTCAAGCGCTTTTGTCCATATGAACAGGACTTCATCAGAACAAAGCAAAAAGAACAACAGCATACTTAAATACTAAAATCTTTGAACACTCTACTCATCAATTAAAAACAATCATCTTATCATACTTAACAATTAATTAGTTTAAAAACCTATAAAAATGCAGACTTATATCTTAAAATAGGCATTAAACTGCAACACTCATTAATACCTGGGCTCACAGTAACATTAAGACATAACTGCCAATAGAATTCAATGGTTTCCAATAAAGGCTGGTACCTAATCTAATACCTAGGGAACTTGTTTCATATTTGTGTGAACAAGTCCTTGAAGGTTGGGGGATTAGGTATGTCAATGGATAATAATTGTTCCCAGGGGAACAAGGGAAAGTGTGTAAATTCAATGGTTTTGATGTATAATGAACTAAGTGGTAAAGTGAGGCAATAGTAGACACAAACTGGTTAATATTTAAGGCGAATGATGAATTGATTAAAAACTTTGCTACTATTACTCATTAATGCCTACAAACATTGTGTTTCAGGCTGTCAAACCCAAGGGCAGCATGACCCTAAATTTGCAGGACTTGTACATTATCACATTTGTAGGCATGGTATTGGGACCAAGCCTAATGACAGGATTATGGTCAATCCAAGGTCCACATGGCTGGCAAACCATTGTATGGCACACTGTCAGGTGCTGTGTTACCTTAGGGGGCCTACATAAGGGTGACATGTTACATTTCACCATCTGTCATGACACTGCCTAATGATGGCATGCTGTGACATACACATAAGCACTACTGTATTGGTAATGGCACTATCTATGACTGCTGATGAGATGTGTAAAGTGTCCCCATCTCTCTACTACTATGCCACACAAACACAATGTGTGACTGATGTGACTGTATTTCAAACCTTGATTCCATGGTGTCTCAAACAGCAGTCAGTACATATGGCAATGAGCATTTTGCCAACATGAACAGCTCACCTTCTGCAGCACTCACACCCGCATCACACACACCTGCATGTGTGCAGGTCCTTATCAGACACATTCCCAAACAACAGACACCTCAGAAAATCCTACCTCTGGAGAGCACAGTACACATAATAGTGCATGCACCACTGTCTCACCAGTCAAACACCTGAGGCGAAACACAAAATCAAACCTATTATTCATAGGTGATTACATTGTGAGACACATTGATGTCCATGTCACCAGGCTACATATGGGAAAAGTCACAGTTAGCTGTCTGTGGGTTGACATGATACGCCATACCACACATTGCCGCAACTCAAGAACTATCAGGTAAGATAATGATGACATCATATTTTCTGCAGGTGTGTATGACTAGGGACATATGTCACCAGACTGTATGCAGATCATATCTGAGCTTAGATACTCTGTGTCTCTCACGGATATGCCCATAGCTTCCAGCTGCATTTGACCCTCACCTAGGATGATGGCTCAATATACATGGAAAATGATGTACATCAATAATTGCCTTAGCGTGTGGTGTCATTGTAAGGGGATCCACTACATGTCTGCCTGGGATGACTTGCTCAACAGATGTCAATGTTTTGCCACAGATGGTCTTTATCTCTCAGCCCTGGGATTTAGAGTACTGGCCAAGGCTGCTGGCACCCCCACAATGCATATTATAGGGACTGTCTGGAGGGAAAACTTTCAAATGAGAATGCCATCTTCATACAACATCAAGGTTATGCTGCTACACTCTGGGAAAGGCAACACTAAACCCCACTCTGTGGAAGGTGTCCCCACCTTGGAATATGCATACATTTGTGCAGTCATAGACTCCTGGTTCAAGGCTGTGGACAGCACCACAGCCATACCAGACTATGTATCCTTCCACATGGTCAGACCTCAAACTGACAGTGTACAATGTAATACAGGTGGTGTATACATATTCATTAAGGATAGATACACGTCCAGGTTTAGTGAAACACTGTGATTTGGGGCAGAGCCTGAATGGCTAACTGAAAGCAGCAGTATTTTAGAGGTCCATATAACTAGTTAAATAAGACAGGAAAACATTTTTTTTTCTTCAAAGTATAAAATCTTATAGATAAAGGACTAATTTACATAATTAGAAACTTTGATGAAGTTTTACAAATAATTTCCTGTCAAAAAGCTTGGAGATATATTCACTTGTTAAAATGAGCAATTCAAGGAATTCTCACCAGAATGCTGCCTTAAAGAAGGAACTACAACAGATGGCATCTTCCCTGCAGGAGTTGTCTTTGAAGATGGGTAATTTTAAAGAGAACCTAGAAAATCTTAAAACAAGCAGTCAAAAACAGGCTGACATCCTCAAGGAAATGATACAACAACACCAATCAAGGATAACAGGAATAGAAGTTTCTCTAAATGACTTAGAAAGCAGACTTAAGGAAGAGGAAACACAGAAAGAACTGCTTCATAAACAAACCACTTGGTTGGTTAATAAAGTAGATGACTTGGAAAATAGGGAAAGGAGAAATAACATCAGGATTTTCAGATTACCTGAAAACACAGAAGGTGAGAATATTATTTCCTTTTTATCAAGCTGGATCCCTGACTTTTTAAATTTAAAAGAAGAACTTTCCTTTGGCATTGAAAGGGCACACAGAGCTGTTGGGAAACCTGCTACTAACTCAAACTCTCCTCCTAGGTCAATAATTATCAAATTTATTTCATACATGGAAAAGAAACTTTTAGTTATGTACTTACCATAATGATAGATGTATGCGATCCATCTCACCTACATTCGTAACTGATAGGCTCGGAGTCGAGAAACGGCTCAGACTCGGCCGATAAACTAGCACAAAGTCTCTGATTGGCTGGGCCAACCCCTCTATCCCAGGATGCACCACACCCAAGCCCCCAGATCTTGTTTGCCCCACACAAACTCTCCCTCACATGCACTCAACTCACGGAGATACATGATCCAGAGAGAAGAAATTAGACCTTCAGTGGAAACCCCAAAAGTGTTTCCTCCAAATCTTTCAGGTAGGGGGCAGGAGGGGGGGTATATACGAATGTAGGCGAGATGGATCGCATACATCTATCATTATGGTAAGTACATAACTAAAAGATGTAGTGCGATCCTATTTCGCCTACATTCGTAACTGATGGGACCGCGTCCCTAGCACCTATATCCTGGGAGGCTCACTGGAAAAAACACTCCTGAGCACTGTGGAACCAAAAGATGCCCAACCTCTGGACGTCAAGTCTAATTTGTAATGATAAACAAAGGTGTGTGGAGAAGACCAAGTGGCAGCAGCACAAATTTCATCCACAGACAGTCTGGAGTGGAAAGCTGTTGAAGTTGCCATGGCCCTAGTAGAATGAGCTCTAACTGGGAATGGAAGGGACCTTCCTGTTGATGAATAAATGAAGGACACGCAATCCCTGATCCATCTGGTGATCGTGGCCTTAGTGACTGGTTTGCCAATTTTGTTATCTGCAAAGGCAACAAATAGTTGATCTGATTTTCTGTCCTGCAGCATCCTATCCAGATAGAAACGTAATTGTCTATGCACATCCAACTGGTGAAATCTGTATTCTGCATCATTGGAAAAATTGGGAAAGAAGACTGGAACTCAATAGATTGTTGAAGGTGAAGAGCAGAAGAAACCTTAGGGAGAAAGGATGGATTTAATCTCAGGAATACTCTGTCCCTATGGAAAATGAGATAAGGAGGCTTGGCAGAAAGGGCTTGAAGTTCTGAAACCCTTCTGGCCGAAGTAATAGCTACCAAAAATGCAGTCTTCCATGACAAGAATTTTTTCTCACAAGTTGTTGCTGGTTCGAAAGGAGGGGACATCAAGGCACCAAGGACCACATTCAAATCCAATGGCAAAACTGGATGTGATATAGGGGGACGAAGCAATCACGCTCCTTTAAGAAAGGCCTTACACAATTTGTGACTCATGAGTGAAGGATCAAAGGCAACATGGAAATTGGAAATTGCTGCTAATTGTACCTTCAGCGTAGAAACTGCGGAACCTTGGCTAAAAAGAGAAGCCAAAAAATCCAGAACCGCGGAAACGGGGGCTGTCAGGGGATCAAGGTTATGCCGCTGGGCCCAAATAGCAAATCTCTTCCATTTGCTAAAGTAAATACCCTTGGTAGAAGGCTTATGCGAAGAGGACAATGTTCGAACCACCTCAGGCGAAAACGCCTGTTGCCTGACTTGGAAGCAGAGCAGCCAAGCCGCCAGTTTGAGAGTCCGTAAAGATGGATGGGCCTGCCCCGACTGATGAGTCAGGAGGTCCAGAATCGGATTCAGGATCCAGGGGCTGTCCACCGCATACTTCCGCAGGAATGGAAGCCACACTTGATGGGGCCAGAATGGGGCTATCAGGATTATGGTGCTTCCCAGATGGATCGCCTTCTGAATCAGTCTGGGCAGTAAAGGAAGTGGGGGGAAGGCATAGAGTAGACTGGAGGGCCATTTGTGGACCAGCGCATCCCTGGGTTCTTCCCTTTGAGCAGGGATCAAGGAGAAGTAGTTGTCGCACTTCGCATTCAGCGGACTGGCGAATAGGTCGCAGCAAGGCAACCCCCACCGGGCGAAGATCCGATCCGCCATTTGATCATTCGGGGACCATTCGTGGGGCATCAGGATGTCCCTGCTCAGCCTGTCCGCTATAACATTGGATTTCCCAGGAATGTGAGTTGCCACTAGAAACCTCTGGGAAGCAATCACCCATTCCCACACTCTCATGGCTTCTCTGCAAAGGGGGTAAGACCTGGTCCCTCCCTGTTTGTTGGTGTACCAAACCACTGACATATTGTCTGAAAGAATCGCAATTGTCCCCAGTGGGAGAGAGCTGTGTAGTGCCTGCAACGCTAGAAGCACCGCTCTCATTTCTAGGACATTAATATGTAGACGAGTCTCGTGATCTTGCCAAGTGCCTTGGACAGTCCTGCCCAGATAATGCCCCCCCCACCCTATCTGGGAGGCATCCGTGGTCACCGTGGCAATGGGGGATGGAGGGTAGAAGGATTTGCCCAGGTTCAGGTTGGAGGAGAGAAGCCACCAGTGAAGATCCCGCCGACACGAGTCCGTGATAATTATCGGGTGGGACAACGGAAGTTCCTGGAAGGACCATTGTCTCGATAGGAGCCACTGTAGAATCTGCATGTGCAGTCTTGCCAGCGGAACTAATAGAATAGAGGCCGCCATGGATCCTAAGAGTTGAAGGACTAACCTGGCCGGAACTTTCCGACGAGGCAATAGGTCCTTGACTTGGTTCTGTAAAATCGTTATCCTTTCTGTTGGGAGGTAGGCTCGCATTTTTAAAGAGTCTAGCTCTGCGCCTATAAAGGCAACACGCTGTGATGGCAGCAATACAGACTTTTCCCAGTTGAATGTTATGCCTAGCAATTGACCCAATTCGATGTTAGTAGTCACAGCATGAGTGAGTAGATGCTTGGCGGGAGCAGTGAGGAGCCAGTCGTCTAGATACGGAAACACCTGGAATCCAAGACGCCTCAGGTGAGCCGTTACCACTGCCAGGCACTTGGTAAACACCCTGGGGGCTGTGGTGAGACCAAAGGGCAGGGCTCGAAACTGGTAGTGACTGGTTCCCAGGCGGAAACATAAATGAGTCCTGGACACCTTATCTATCTTGATGTGATAATAGGCGTCCTTGAGATCAATGGAGCACATCCAAACTCCTTCTTCCAGCAATGGAAAAATGGATTGTAGCGTGACCATCCGGAACTTGGACTTCTTTATGAAGCGGTTGAGACGGCTGAGATCCAGGATAGGTCTCAAGTCCTCTGTTCTTTTTGGCACCAAAAATAATCTTGAGTAAGTTCCTAATCCGGCCTGGCCTTCGGGGACTGGCTGGATGACTCCTTTTTCCAGCAGCTTTTCCACTTCTGTAGCTGCTTGAACCCTTTGACTGGGTGGAACGTCCGGGATTTTCCTGGGGGGGGGGATGAATAAACAGGATGGTGTAACCTCCAGCGATGATCCGAAGCACCCACTGATCCTGAGTGATGGACTCCCAGGCTTTTTGGTGCTCCGAAAATCGACCCCCGACTGGCTCCGGAGACGCACAGTCGGGCTGTCCCTCAGGGACGTTGGAAGGATGAGCCGTGAAAGGATTCACAGTCTCCTGTGTTGCAGGGGCCTCTGCCACCTCTAGGGCGATGTCTTCCAGAATAATTCCCCCCTCCCCTGCCTCTGGAGGGGGGCTCACCTTGATGAGCCGGGAAAGACCTTTGCGATTTCTTGAACCACATCTTTCCTCCCCTCTGAGCCTTGGGATAAGGTCTCGTGGGAAGAAAAAAATGGGCCCCAACAGCAGACAAGGTCTTGCCCTCCTGCTCGCATCTAGTGAGGGTGTCCTTCACCTTGGGTCCAAAGAGGGAGGACCCATCAAAGGGGGCATCTGTGAAAGAAGACTTGAACGCCTCCGCAAAGTGACACAAGCACATCCAAGCCTGCCTTCTTAGGGCTACGCCCAAACTCGCTGCTCTACCCGCCCCCTCGGCCACATATGAAATGAGCCTCATGGACGAGTTAATGATGGACGACAGGGTCGACAGCTGGGCATTGACAGACTGAGCCAACGCCTCAGGCACATGTCCCAACAGGGTATCTCCCAACTCCTTCACGAGATCCCTTTGTAGTCTTGTGAAATAGCACAAATAATTCAGTGACCGCAAGGTAAAGGTCGCTGAAGATAGGGTATGCTTCCCATACCTATCCATGCTCCTAGATTTCTTGTTAGGCGGATGGATAGACGTCAAAGCCTCTGCCATATCCTGTTGAGTGGCAGATGCCACCACCATAGCATCTACCGGAACTCCCTTAGTGAGAAATTGCTTATCGGGGGGTGCAGACAAGAATTTATTGGGGCGAGTGGGGACAGGCTCCACAGAGTCAGGGTGTTCCCACACCCTTCGACAAATAATGTCCAGTAACTTGTCGAAGGGTGGAGATACCCGGGAGGCGGAGGGCTGGGCTCCGAAGGCCTTGAGGAACACCGACTCTTCCACGGAAGGGATCTTGGAAGGCCAGTCACCCCTCTGTCTCAAGATCTCTAGTATGTCCGAGAACGAGACATCATCAGAGGATGACTTAGGGGATCCTTCAGCATCATCCAGATCAGTGTCTGAGGTGACGGACTCATCTGGGGAGTCCATGTGCTTCCTCTTACACATCTTTTTCCTAGGGGTCTCCTCAGGCAAGGACTCTGACGGCCCTTTGGAAACTGGGGGACCACAGAAGGAGGTATCCTCAGACCTGGGAGCCCCGCTGTCCAAGGACAGGGGTGCAACAGAGGCTCCAGTCATCGCCAGGGAAGGAGCTACAGATTCCGGAGAAGTAACTAGGGGCTTTGCCAGTGCACTCCTCATGGCCTCAAGGGTGGGTCCACCAGAGTCTGCTGAAAGACCCACCTCCGAGGCCCTGACCATAGTCGGGGCTCCCCTCGCCGAAGCACCAAGAGGGAGACTCGGAGCCGAAACCAGAGGCCCCGATGACTCCCCGTCAGGCCCGACTGAAGAGCCACGAGTACCAGGACCTGTCGAAAGTATCGAGAAGGTCGGAGCAGAAGTTGGTGCCGACAGACCAGCAGTGGGTCTCGGAACCGACCCGACAACTTCCCCAGCTCCTGTAAACTCCGGCTCCAACGACCCTAAGGTTGTCGAAGGAGGAAGCAATGATACAGGCAAGGCTGGCTCCATAGCTGACTGGGCTGGAGCCGACAGCAATTTGGAAAAGACCAGTGACTGTAGGAGCCTCTGGACGACTCTGTCCAGATCCAAATCAGAGAGCCTAGAGGATTTGGAGGAAACTGAAGGGGCTCGACAAACTGTCTCCATAGGCTCCAAAATCACCGTAGGAATTCGGCTCCGAATCGGCTCCAACAGCATCGGAGCTGAGGAAGACTCAAGAAACACCGAAACTTCCTTCGGAGCCGATGAAGTAGGAGCCGAAGAAACCAATCCTGGAGCCGACCCTCTGTCTATTGGCTCCGAAGCCATAGGAGCCAAGGGGAGAAATCCCAATTCTGAACCCCTTTTCATCAGCTACGAAGCCCGTGGAACCGAGGAAGCGGAAGCAGAACTTGGTCTCTCATCTGTCGGCTCCGAGGGCAATGGCGCCAAAGATGAAGACATAGATTTTCCTCTTTTGGCCGGCGGATCCGACGGACTGGTCGGAGCCGACGACCTCTCCTTCTTACCACGAGGCTCTGAGGATAGAAGAACCTCTTCAAAGGAAGGTCTGATTAATCCTCATAAAATCAGTTTATCTTTTCTCTCCTGGAGGACCCTCGACGAGAAGGCATGGCAAACACTGCAAGACTCTTGCAAGTGCTTGGACCCTAGACAGTAAACACAGATGTCATGGCCATCTGTGATAGACATTTTGTATCCGCATTTGGTACATTTCTTGAAGCCAGAAGGCTTATGTTCTTTCCCAGACATTCTCACAAAACACACACAGAAGGAGGAAAGGAATGAGGGTAGCTCTAAGTTAAACACTCTAAAGGCAGGGCTAAGGCCCTCTAAGTTAAACAGGCCTAGCCCACCAAACACCTGGAATTTACCACAGAAAACAAACTTTAACCTAAAACAATCAATACACAGTCAGACAAGATAGCTATGAAAATAGCTGTTTTTGGTTAATTCTTAAGAAAAAACCCACCAAAAGCCAAAGTTTTGACTAGGAAAATAGGGTACTTAGCCACAGCCAACTCAAGACCACATCGTATCTCTAGAAGTGGCAAATGAGATCTGGGGGCTTGGGTGTGGTGCATCCTGGGATAGAGAGGTTGGCCCAGCCAATCAGAGACTTCATGCTAGTTTATTGGCCGAGTCGGAGCCGTTTCTCGGCTCAGAGCCCATCAGTTACGAATGTAGGTGAGATAGGATCGCACTACATCTGATTTTAAGATCTGCCTGGAGGAAGGCACCTCTAAAATATAAACAAAGCCTGATAAGATTTGATGATGACTATTCATCCAGAATAATGGAACAAAGGAAAAAAGTGTAGCCAATGATAACATTTCTGAAACAAAGTAACATCAAGGCACAACTTGCATATCCAGCTAAGATAAGAATACTGTATGCCAATGAGATGAGGACTTTTAATGACTTAGAGAAAGCCTCTTCATTTATTAAAAATAATAATGTGATTACTTTACCAGAAGATATGGACTGGATGTCACCTTCTCTCAAGAGAACAAAAGAAACAAATGTCTGGACAGATGTCAAAAAGAAGCAAAAGACTGATACTGTTACAGCCAAATCTCTCACAGCATCTACTGTGATATGAATTGTTTTAACATTACTTTAAAAGACCAATTTTTCTGCTTGGAATTTTAAAAGAAAGGTAGATGACACATGAGAGTTTTCACATAACCTCAGGTATGTAAAACAGGGTACTTTTCTTTCACAGAAGGGTTATATAGCACATAAAATATTTATACTGTAAATCAACATACATAGTATATGTGTATTTTCTCTTAATTTTCTTTTTTCTTTCTCTCTCTTCTCTCTTTTCTCATTATTTATTTTAACTGCATCTTGTCTCCCTTTCTAAATTCTCTCCTATTTACTTTACTAATATAGTCTGTATATATTTAATAACTCACTATCTATACATAGATAAATAATAGTCTAAAATAATCTATTTTAAGGTAGACTAATTGGAACAGTGAACTTAATTAATTGTTATTACAATATTTATTAGATTAATGATAGTCACTGTTATGCTTGGGGTTGGGGACATGTTCGTGATTAACTCTGAAATGTTCCATTCATGTACATATGTCCTTTGAATTATTTCCTTTTAGTATTAACAAATATATATACAAAAAAGGAGGGAAAATGTACTGTTGGTTAAGAGAAGTGAAGCTTTCTTCACATTCTGTTTGCGTTGCCATAGCAACAGTAAACAATTGCTGCAGTTTCTAAGGACACTGTAAACCTGAGAAGTGCATTTAGCCTCACAGATAACAAATAATAAGAATAAGTAATGTTGTTTCGCAAGGTAAAATAAATACATAATAGGACTATTTGTAAATATTTTATGATTTATCCTCATAGGATTACATATTCCTGGAAACACAACTGAAATGTTCTCAAACTACATGTCCACTTAAATGTAGCTGCTTGATTAAAAAGTATTACTCAGTTTAACATGCTGATTCCACAAGCTGTCTGCACTGCAAAAGTTACATTTTATATGTTTCTTGAAATTGACAGTCTCTAGAGCACATGAAAAGATACATATTACTTTTTGCAATATGTTATCTTTGCAGTTACCTCACACTCTGTACAAACTCATTTGGCAACTGATAGCTAGCTATTCATTTAAAATAGTTTAAATATTAAATGTGCCCTTGAAATGCTATTGACATTTTGACAAAATATAATTTGAACTGTAAAATGAATGACTTGAAAGAAGTGAAGTAATGCATAGATTTCAAAGACAGTTCTTGCCACTACAGTACAGTGGCGGCTGGTGACTTCAAATAAAGGGGGGCTGCAGGAGACAGCTGAATGGGTGGGGGTCAATGGGAAGGGGTGTGGCCAACTAGAAAGGGGAGGAGCTATACTCAAAACCACTAAAACTGGAACTTTAATTAAATATGCTGCCCTGGGTACCAAACCATCATTATGAGAGTCCAATCAAGACAAAATGAAGTGTAGAAGAAAAAAAAATATTTTAATGCATTGGCTGCATGACAGCTTACTTAATATCTAGATGGAAACAAAAAGATTGCAAGGCATAAAAAAATAAATTACTTTTTAAATACATTACTGGAAGGCCAGTCAAAGTCAAGTATAAGAACAACAAGCAGCACTCAAGTCAAACCACTTCTGCTTGACTGCAGTTCTAATTATAATTTATATTCAGCTTTATAAAAGTAGCAAATAACATGCTGAAAGTAGCAATCTCTGTGATACCCCCACTTGTAAAAATGTTTCTTATCCAAAAAAGACCTGCTGCCTGGCAACAACTATCTGCTTGTTTCATGGGGAAAACATGATCAAAGTAAAAATTGAACAGCAAACAAGAAACAAGCTCAAGATAAATTGCTTAAAGGATTACTGTACAGGTTATGGACCACACATGATAGACTGGCATTCTGTTCAGTTTACGGGTAAAGCCTGCAAAGATGACTGCAAGTCTCCAACAAAGGTAATGAGCTTCTTAACATACTATAATCCTGTCTTTTATCACGAATACTGTCATATGCATTTCAATACCCAAGGCTTATATGTTATCTAGTTATGTAAGTATTCTCTGCATGGCAACAACAAAAAGGCTTTCAGTGTTGGCATTTCTTTAACAGTATGCTTATTAAAGCTTACTTGCATCTTACAATCACAGACAAGCGTACCTGATGGTCATGAAAGCATTGCTACTTAAACACAGAGCAGCGGGCACTTTCTGAATAATAAGAAGCATAAATCAACAGTATAAAAATATGACAGAAAACCAGAACATTCTGCAAATTCAAGCAAGAACAGTTGAAAAGCCACTGTAGTACTTGTCTACCTTGGATGGTGGGATACTCTGCACATTTACACTGCATAACTGCTCCTTGCCTTGCTTGACACATTCAGAGTCACTACATGGGGGGTGGGGTGCAACAAGTACGTCACAATTTGAAATGTTTCTGGCTGACTATGATGGCCCTGACACATTTGTCATTCCTCTCAACCTCAGATCAAGAAATCTGGACAAAGCCATACATAGAAGTGGGACAAAGGCCCAAAATTGAGGACAATATTTTAATATTACTCTTATAAACTTTCTAATAGAACAGTAGGGCTTGTATTAGAATGAATTTTCTGAAGGTTATGAAGTATGAAACTCAATGTCTGTCATTATTTAGTGACTTAATTCCTAAATGATTTGCCAGAAAACCACAAACTTTATGAGTAACAAGCCAAAAATAAGAAGCAAAAATCTACTCATTCTGTGAAAATCTGGACAGTTGAGAGGTATAGTTCAGCCAGGGCTGTCTTTGAGTTTGCCGCCCTTCCCCCTCACAAAATCATGGTTGAATGGAGCCTCCCCCCTGCAGCCATTCCAATGTCCCATTACTTGGCTATTTCAACCCATTTACCATAAACACTGTAATGTGCATACTGCAATACTTCTACTATGATTTGGAATTCATTTGAAAGTTTTATTTTGCATTTTACAACACAAACACTAAGACATCTGCTAAACAATGCAATGCAGTCTCACAATGAAAATAGACTAAGCATTAAAACTTCTCTGCCCTTGAAACTCACATTCATTGAAACAGCATTGAAATCCACATTCAAAGAAAATACATTTGGCTAGTATAAAGATTAACTTTGGTCTGTTTTCAAATGATAGGCTCCTTGCACAGAAGACATACATGTATTGTGTGATACACCTTCCTGATTGTATTAAATTATATTCCTTGCATAATACAGTACAGTTGTTACAGGGTGTTTTAAATTTATTGTTTTGAACATTTTTTGCAGTAAACAATGAAACAAAATGCATGCACCAATAATGACAAAACTGCCCAACTGAGAACATTTCCATCATAAAAGACTACTCAAACTTCTACAATCTACCAGTAAATATGCACAATCTCTGCAGAAGTAAAAGTCATCTATAAAATTCCACATTAAAGAGATCTGTAACTAATGAAAAGGTTGCTGCTTGCAAACAACTTTATATTTCATTATTTCATCTACAAATAAAGTGCCTGTATCTTCGCCAAAGAGAACATTTTGAGTACGGCAGCACCCACCCCCTGTGGGAGTAGAACCCACAGCCTTCTGCATCAAAAGCAAGTACACTACCTGTTGTGCTATTAACAATGCAAACAGAGCTTGAATAAGCGGCACTAAACTTCTCTTCCCCTGCAGCTCTCAGCTCCTTGTAAAATCTACTCGACATTCAACTGTTATCTCTCAACTTCGTAGCACAAGTAATCTGGAAAAAGCCAACATTTCTGGGGTGGGACAAAAGCCCAAAAATCAGGGACACATTTTAAATATTGCTTGTATAATCTTGGAAAGTTGCTAATATAAAATGCTGTGTTACCACCATACATTTCACTGCCAAGGCCTGAACCCAGGACCTTATGTAAAGCAGTAGGAGAAACATACCACTATGCCAAATCAACTGTGTTATGAAAGAGGGGAAGACTGAAACTTAAATGGCTACCATTTAGTGAATTCAGTTCTCACCATAGCTGTCAACCTCTTAGCACAAAACACCTGGACAAAGCCAGTAATGGGGGTATGCAGCCCTCAAACATATTCAGTGAATTCAGTTCTCACCATAGCTCTCAAACTTAGCACAATAAACCTGGACAAAGCCAATAATTGGGGAATACAGTCCCAAAAATAGGGACACATTTCAAATATTCATCTTATAAACTTAGAAAATTGCTAGAATAAAATGTTTTGTACTACTATGTACTTTCTGAAGAATATGAAGTCTGAAATTCAAACACACACAGACACACACAGACACACAGACTCTCTCTCTGAGATTACTATATGTTGGGCAAAACAGAAATTGCCGAGATTCCACAACCTCAAAGTTAACCACAAAACAAGGGAAATGCATATCACTTATCACACAGAATCAAAAGAATGCAGCTTACGAATGGCGCCTTACAGCTATGGTTACAGTAAGCAAATGTGAGACCTACTACAACAGCATCCAGAATCAATGAAACTGCAAAAAGAAACTGCAGAACCTATGGCCTTAGATGATGTGGGGGCAAGGCCTCCACAACTGTCATGCAGCAGGCTTTGTTCATTGCACTCCCTAACTTACCATAACTTATTCAGAGGTCACATGACCTTAGTGAACGCTATCAGTTTTCAAAGAAAATGGGTATCATGTAATTCTCTAGTTAATTTCTGTATCACACCCATTCAGTTTCTATACCCTCAGTTAATTTAATCAGATCTAATTCTTCTTACTGTAGTGTACCCCTTGCTTAATCTCCCTTACTTCCACTCAGTATGTCCTCTAATACAAACCTCATGCTTCAAACAAAACAATTAGTATCTTTGTTTCCAGAATGTGATATGCTACACTGCCATTTGCATTAAGACTATATCATGTAAGATGCTGATACGTCTCTCATAAATGGTATAACAGCTACGCTTATGTAATATTTCACTATTTTCCTAATGTTTGCAGTCAACCATCACCTTTTGAAAAAGCAGTATGCAATGCTTTATGTCTACATATTTTATATGAATATATATTCAACTATATGTTATATATTTCATTTGTATCTTACATTTAGTCAACTGTGTATTGATTGTTACTTTCATGGATGCTGCCACTGAAAAGGGTTTCCATTCCAGTTGAACTTTCCCAGTAAACAAATACAAATAAATACATAAATAACCATATGCTTCACTTGTGCTTCTCTACAATACATTGTGTATGAAGAAACAAGCCATGACTTTCAAAAAGAAACAGGTAGCAGGGATTGCTAGACACTTACACAAAATGTACCTCCCCCCAAAAAAGAAAAAAAAAATAACTGTCCCAAAACCTGAAAGACTCCCCAAAAAATCCCAAGAAAAAGCCATGCTTAGTTGCCTTATCAACAGCAGAAGAGAAGGCTGGTAACTTCACAGACTTACAGCCTCCATTTTCACCTAATAACTGAACACATCCTTTGTCAAAAAGCCTACTCTTACTGGACTGATCCCTTAAAGCTTGCATATACCTGGGGGTTAGCATAATGGTTAAGATCTTTACCTCACCAAAAAATGGTGCAGGATTTGATTCTTTCCCAAGAAAACTGGCTAAGCGTAAAATGTACCACAAAGGCACTTAGCCTAGTACTTATCTATGAACCCACACAGCCTAAACAAATCCAAAAGTGAAACTCCTTACTCCATTCTACAAAGTCAGCAGCACCAGTCATGTCATGGGGGATCTTTTCCTCAACTTACCCGAATCACTAGGCCTGGAAAGCTAGAATTAGCAGCCTCTCAGAGACAGGAACGGTCCCAATCCTAGAACCATGATGACTGCATAAGGCTGTTTTCTTTAAAGTATGCCTGCTGTCTAATCACAGTAGTTTGCACAGAAGACCTTATACAAAACATTGAACTACATGGAATATATGCACACACACACACACACACACACACACACACACACACACACACACACACACACACACACACACACACACACACACACAGGCACGCACGCACGCACGCATGCACACACACACACACATACACACACCTGTACCACTACATATCTACCATCTGATGAAAGAGTCCCAGTTGTAACATCCACCAAGTCCTGTGAAAGTAATCCACCATCCGACGGCTAGCGAAAAGTCCCAGTTACATCCGATGGCTAACAGCTTGTGAAAAGTTCCACCAAAGTAAAGTACATCCATCCACAGTCCTGCGAGAGTAAAACATACACAAATCCACCATCCAATGAAAGTCCCGCCTGCGAGAGTAAGCCTCCTCTGACTTGTCCTATCTGCCAGAGGTCACTGGTCTGTTTGTCCTGCCTGTGAGAAAACTCAGGTCCTCACTGGTCCAGCCTGCAGATGATGCAGTCTGACGCTCCTTTGGAATGTGCAGTCATCACCAGACAGACTTCTGGGCACCTGTGGGGCACAGATGCCTTTCTCCCTATCTGGACTGCTGACAAAGCAGTCTGGAGTCCTGTCTAGGAGCTCCAATGCATGCACACATGCACTGAGTTCCAGGATTCATTTTTTTTTTTTTTTGTTTTATTTTACAGCTTCTTCTTCACATTTATTTTAAATACATTTTTATTTTGTTTTCTTTACAGAGGTGGGAGGGCTGCAGTCCAATAGCATGAGCTGTCTCTGCTACAGTATAAGTTGTTCTTCTTTCAGCTTTTACCAGTTAGGGGTCGCCACAGCAGAACTACAGTCCACTAATGAGTGTCAGTAGATTTTTTACGGGTGCTGAGGTGCCAGCTCGATGCCCAGCCTTCAACGAATGCACGCCCATTCTACACATGTCTTTCGAATGCCACTCGACCACGGGGAGGACATGCAGACTCCACACAGAAGGCGCTCCAGCCTAGAATCGAACAGGAGAACCTCTTACTGTGAGGCAACAACGCTACCGCTGCACCACCGCGGCTTGACACTACAGTATAAGTATACATTTTATGACACTACAGTATAAGTAAAAATGTATATTCACAAGGAAGTATTGAAAAGTTTTAGTCTTCCAGTTAAAATAGATTACTGTCAACATTTTACAATATTAGAAAGTTTGAAGAGCTAGGAAATTACTATTATTTATCTTTATAATGATTATTAGACATATGTTAAGACTGTGCTTTGTTTAATGAATTGTGACACATGTTTATGAGGAAAAGTGGACTAAATTAGATGTTATTACAATAGTTATTAGATTAATGGTGGACACTGTTATGCTTAATGGGTTATGGGGCATGTTAGTGATTAACTCTAAAATGTTTTGTTTATATACATACTGTCAGTTGAATTATTTCCTATAATATTAACGTAATATATAAAAGGAAGGAAACATGTACTGTTTCTTATGAGAAGTGAAGCTTTCTTTACATTCTATCAGCCTTGTGAACTATTTCAATTTTTTTTTAACACTCATTGATTAGGAACCGCTATATTTGCATTGTCATGGCAACAGAAAACAACTGCAGCAGTTTCTATGGACTTTGTGAATCTGCAAAGTGCATTTAGCCTCACAGATAACAAATAAAAAAGTAATGTTTTTTAGCTATTAAACTGAATTACAATCTAAATAAGGGTAAATTAGATAACTTGATAGAACAACTTGTAAATACTTTATAAATTACTCACACTGGACTACACATTCCTGGAAACTCAACTGAAATGTCCCCAAATTACTTGTGAACTATGAAACTGCCTAATTAATAAGCATAACTTACTTTAACAAACTGAATCCATAAGCTTTCTGCTCTATATATGCTACACGATATATGCCACTTGCCTATGACAGTCTCTAGAGCACACAAAAAAATATGTATTATTTTTGCAACATGCTATATTTGCACTAACCATACATTCTAAACTAACTCAATTGGCAGCTGACAAGTTATTTATTTGAAACATCAGTCTAAATATTAATTGTGCCCTTGAAATATTGTTGCCGTTTTGACAAAACAAAACCTGAATTGAAAAAGGAATGATTTGAAGAAGTGAAGTATTGTACAGATTTCAAAGACAGCTATTGACACTACAATATAGGTAGAAATGTATACATGCACGGAAAAATTGAAATGCTTTACACTTTTAGTTAAAATAGCTTATTGTTAACTTTTTGCTTTATCAGAAAATTTAAAGAGCTAGGAAATTATTTCTAATTTGTCTTTATAATGTTTACTAAAGTGATGTTAGTCATTGATTTGCTTAATGGATTGCGAGTCATATACAAGACTGACTACTGAATGTTATTGCTGTTTACCTATGTTTGCTGAATTTCTTTTATTAGTACTGATTTAAAACAAGGGAAAGAAAGGGAAGGGAAGTCTCTGTTTTTGGTCAAGGGATGAGAGGCTTAAGAGTATTCTAACTGCCCCGAGACTTCTCCAAGATGCTCTAAATACTATTTGATTAATATTTACCTAAGGTAAGTCTTGATTACCATATGGGTACCTACACATTCATTATAGACCTGATGTGAGTACCCATTCTGGAAGCAGGAGGTGCCCTATGCAGGGTGGGAATTGTCAGGGTGATCATAGTTCATTCTTAGACTCTGCTTTGTAAATCTAAAATTATGTAAAAGCACTGCACACTAGAATGTAGTGCGCCTCTACTCAGAGTCAGGATACCACTGATAAGCCATGTCTTTTCATAAGTATAAATTGAAGTTGGTGAGCTGAAGAGTGGGAAAGTAAAGGAAGACAGTACACCTACAGTAAATTCATATTTCATTGGTAATCACTCATTGTCTCCTACAGAGTTCTTTTAGTCAAATTATTTTAGTAATAATCTATTTGTTGTTTGCTTATTTAGTGTATGCTCCTCTGTTGCATTTAATTTATCTGAAATGACATATCTGACATGTTTTGGGATCTCTTAAGGGTAACTAAATATTGGATATTTTCTAAGTCAACATAATAATTGTTTACACTACTAACATTCCATCCTGATATATAAAATACTATATAATAATAATAGAATATAGAATTTCATATCTCTTTTAAGAAAATTCTCGATATAATAATTTAACATATGGATCTCAGTTGATATTGGTGGTTAAATGTATAAGTGATAATCCAATAGATTTCTCTTTATCTATTGAATTAGGAATGACTTTCATTCCATGTTTAATGGGAAATTCATATTTACTTGTATTTGATACATTAGAGTTAATGTTTTATAGAAGTACTTTTTAACGCCTGACCAGAATTTTACTCTACTTGTATTTAAAGAAGAAAGAACATTAAATAAATTACACTCCTAAGTTTACACACATAAAAATAACATTCAATGTTATCAGAGAATATGGTATAAGTACTATAATAAAAAAAAAAAAAAAAAAAGCAAAATGTTTTTTCCAACAATAACTTGAAATGGATTTAACATTCTTATCATTAAATACTAATGGCTTAAATAATGCAAATAAAAGATCAAACTTACTAAAATATTTAAATCTAAATAAGGCATAAGTAGTATTTCTCAAGGAAACACATTTTAAGACTAATGATAGCTTTATTTGGAACCGTAAGGACTATACAGTCTTACCTCAATCCTCCTATAGAACAAAGACAAAAGGAGTATCAGTTCTCTGGAAGAAAAACATAATCACTCCAAAAGTTATTTATAAATATGAAGACAAAGAAGGTCTACTAGCATTTCTTATAATTAAATTTAATAACAGAATATGGACCTTAGCTAATCTATATTGGTTCCCAGAAATTGGAGCAGGAACGGTTAAAAAACACCTAGATTTTATTTCCAACAATTATAAAGGAAATCTTATACTGGGAGGAGACTGTAATTGTACCTTAGAAGCTTCTAAAACCACCAAGAAGTCTTTTCGCATAGCGACTATTTCAAAATCCTTAAAAAGATGGATTGATTAATTTCATTTAATAGACACTTTTAAAGTAAAAGATGATAAATCCTTATTATTTTCCCATAAAGACCATAGATTTGGAACACAAACCAGAATAGACATATTATTCATAGTTCAAGAGTTACAAACAAAAATCCTCAACTTTTCAATAGTTCCATGCCCCTTCTCAGATCATGACTCTCTGATAATGAAGCTCCAAATAGAGTTTAAACCTTTAATCTTCACAACTAGAATTCCATCATATATCATGAAAATTAAAGAATTCAGGCACTGGATGTTGTCAGAACTACAATTATTTCTTGAAATTAATAATGCAACAGAAATCAGTAGAGTCATGGTTTGGGACTCATTAAAAGCGTATTTATTTGGTAAGACCCTCAGCTGATACAAAACAAAGTTAGAGAGTGGGAATCCGAATCATTAGACATGCAAACCAGACTCTTGACAGCAAAATCTAAAAAAAAAATCAGAATTGTCCAGAAGTCAAAAAAGGAATAGAGGAATTAAATAAAAAATATAATGAAATTCTAACACACAAAACTTGTCTAGCCTTGGAAAAATCTAAAATAAACTCATTAGCCACCTCCCCCAGATATCTACATAACTTATCTACAAGAATTAAAACACAATCTAAAGCAAATAACAGTAGTATATATCATGAAAAGAAAGGGGAAAAAGTATCAGATATAGGAGATATCCTTGAAGCATTTCTGTTCCATTATATGGAACACTTCAAAAAAGAAGATTTAGATACCAATCAAATAAACTTAGATACAAACCTTATAAATATAAAAAAATTCCAGAAAACTTAAAACTAGACCTACAAAAACCTATATCCTACAAAGAAATTGTTGATAAGATAAAAGAAAGTAAATCTAACAAAGCTCCAGGGATAGATGGTATAATTACAGAAATTTACAAACTCTTCCCTTCAACAGTAATCTCCCTTTTTCATAAAAAATTGCTAGAAGTCCAGTCAGAAGCAAAAATACCACCCTAATGAAAATATTCTTTCATAACACCAATTCTAAAAGATAATAAACCATCAGACCTTTGCACCTTGTACAGACCTATATCATTACTGAATAATGATTACAAAATATTCATGTCAATCCTAGCTAACAGAATGAAAATCCCACTTTCAAAGACAATTAATAATGATTAAACTGTATTTGTATATAACAGGCACACACATGATAATATTAAAAGGATACTTACTCTTACAGATTATGTAAATAAAAAAGATAGAGAAACACTTGTAATTGGATTAGACATAGAAAAAGCCTTCAATTCCCTCAAATGGGAATATCTATTTAAAACTTTAGCATCATTTGAATTTCCTCCTCCCTTCATCTTATTACTAAAAAACATATATATTAATAATTAGGTCTTTGCACCTCAGAATCTATCCATATAACAAAAGGTACTAAACAAGGATGTCCCCTTTCTCCTATTATATTTGCTTTGGCTATAGAAATACTTGCAGAAATAATACTCAATAATGCAAGAATAAAAGGAATAGAAGTCTATGACCAGTTGTTGTGTCTTTCGGCTTTTCCTGGTTAGGGGTTGCCACAGCGGAACTCCGGTCCGCTAATGATTGGCAGTATATTTTTATGTGCCGAGTTGCCAGCTCTGATGCACAACCTTCAACGCAGGTACGCCCATTCACGCATGTCTCCACACAGAAGACGCTCAAGCTGAGAATTGAACAGGACAACGTCTTACTGTGAGGCGACAACGCTACCGCAACACCACCACCCAGTACATATCTAAAATAATGCTTTTTGTTGATGATATTTTATTAACCCTATCAAACTCCAGAGAGTCATTAGGAGAGCTAGAAGAAGTACTGGAGAAATTTTATAAGATTTCAGGTCTACACTTTAATAGATCAAAATCAAAATTTCTATTTTTAAATAAGAAAAAAGAACTACAAATTACAGATAAATCCATCACAGGAAAACAAGAACTTATGCTAAATTATTTAGGAATAGTGTTATGCAAAAATTTAAATGAAACAATATTAATAAATTATAAAAAATATATAGAAAAGTGGAACAAAATTATATTAACTTTTGAAGACAGATTGCAATTAATAAAAATGGTCTTATTGCCAAAAATACTATATGTAGCATTAGCAATACAGTTAATTCCTGAAAGATACAGTCTTAAAGAAATAAACTCATGTTTAATAACATTTTTATGGTATCCCAAAAAGAATAGAGTAGCTCTAACTCATCACATTAGACCCTGGAAACAAGGAGGATTGAACTTCCCAGAAATAGAAACATATATAAAAGCATCTGTGCTTAAAACTACAATAGACTGGATAAACCCAAATTATTTTGCCAACTGGAAAGAATTAACAATAGCTATATTAACAAATGAATTTAATCTGTTAAAAATAATTTTAATAGTAGACAAATCAAACAAACCCTGGTACATACTATGCATAAGTATACAGTATAATATAACAAAACATTCTAAAACAACACTGATTAATCATTACATCAATTCCTTTAGGAAACCTATCAATGCAAACTTAGATCTAAAACTTTGGTTTGACGTTTTAACCCCATTTACCATCACTAAGAACTTTCCTCACAAAATATATAGGGAAACAATAACCTCCTGGGAACAAAATGGATTCTTATGCTGGCTGCAATGTGTAAATAAATTAAATGTTTTAGATATACGTATGATAAAAACTGCTTATAATATTCCAACACAGGACTGGTTAACCTTACAAAGCATTCTAATGTACACTCAGGATTTATGCAGATTAATTAATAATTCCTCATTTAAAGATATTCCAAATCTAATATGTTTTCTGTATGAATTTATATATAATAGTTGTGAAAAGAAAAATTCCATTTCAAATCTATATAAAGAGTTAATAACATATAAAACAATTCCCAAACCATCATACTGGCAGTTCTTAACAAAAGGTCAGTCATTGCAGTTAACAGAAGAAATTAAAACTAACATCTTACTATCAGTTAATTACACCTCTAACACACAGTACTGGAAAATATTTAACTGGAAATACTTACATAGAGCATTTTTAAAACCAGATAGAATTAAAAAGATCAGTACTACTACAAATGTTTTTTGCTGGAGGTGTGAAAAGTCAAATAAAGCAGACTGGATTCATATTTTTATGAATGTAATAAAATGAAATCATATTGGAATGGAATCAATCATATTTTTACAAGCTTTATTTAATGAATCCTTTACCTGAACTAAAGCATTGATTATGTTGTTGTTGTTGTGTCTTTTGGCTTTTCCTGGTTAGGGGTCGCCACAGCAGAACTCCGGTCCGCTAATGATTGGCAGTAAATTTTTACATGCCGAGTTGCCAGCTCTGACGCACAACCTTCAACGTAGGTACACCCATTTACGCATGTCTCCACACAGAAGATGCTTTAGCTGAGAATCGAACAGGACAACGTCTTACTGTGAGGCGACAATGCTACCGCAGCACCACCACCGCAGTTTATACTAAATTATACTAAAATTGATTATACTAAATGTAAATGAAGGTCCCTACCTGAATAAGACAAATATGTATTTGTTATGGACAATACTTGCTGTATCTAGGAAATGCGTAACCAGAAGGTGGAGTTTAAATACACCCCCGACATTGGAAGAATTCTACACTTTAGTGAAGACAACTGCATCGATGGAAATAAAAATCAAAGAACTATGAATCTATCCCAGGACATTGGTAAATAATCATTGGAAGAAAGTTATATCTTTGCTGAGCACTCTGCAATATTGTATCTCTGATAACTGATCTGTTAATTCTATATTTAATAACATACAGTGTATATAATTGAAAGTCAAGCTATTTTAAATATTGTATATAGTTGTTTAAAATTATATTTAAAATATTATGTAAATGTTATTTGAATTGAAAATAAAAATGTTTTTGAAGAAACACTGTGATTTCTTGGAGACACTGCAGGTGCTATTCACTGCTGGAAGGGCACCTAATCAAGTCATTGAGAGCTACAGGAGCAGCTCTATGAATGCATACACCTGCTGTGCTTATTTTAATGTACTTGTGTCTATCAAGATATATCAGTGCACCACAGTTTGGGGTGGCATTACGTAACCACCAACTGTGCTGCTTAGTCATGCTAAACCTCACTTGCTCAAGGTTAGTCCATGTCCTTAACTACAATGCCCTAGACCAGTTGTGTGACATCTCCACAAGGGGAGCCAATGTAGTGCATCATGTGTTTACCAACATGGGTGACCACTGCAGCCCCCACCGTGAGGTCCTCCCTGGTGAGATCTGACCACAGATCAGTCTAATTAAAACTATTAGACCTAACCCCCCTTTGCAGAAAATACAGAAATATACTTCAACAAAGCAATTTATTTCCTCCTATGGGATGGTTTACATAGCGTGACTGCACCTCCCCCCTCAGATTGGACAGGCACGTATGCAGAGCTCTACACCCATGCATTATGTAAGCAGCAGTACAACTGCATAGACTTGGCTGTACCTGACAGGAGGAACACAAGCTCCTCGTGGCACAGCAAACCTACCTGGTGGACAACTGCCATTAGCAGGCTGTACAGAGGTGGACATTGCTGTGTGACAGTTGGGGTGAGGGTACCCCCCTAAAATGGAGGCACACCCTCCTCAGTTAAACAAGCACATAGTGTTGTTGTGCAGAAACAGTATATGATAAAATTAGCCTCCCCCACAAAGCAGACCCGCAACGCACAGTGTAGTTACATATGTAACCTTAGAGGGCAGGCCCAGATTGCCAGTAAACTCGTACTTAATGATATCACATCTAATGGGTCTGTACACATAGCAAACCTGTTGTCCCTCAGGTTCTGCATCAAATTCACTCCTCTGTCCCCGCTACATATGCCACATGACATTCCTACAACCTGACCCATACCTTCCATAACTACAGAGCAGGTCATAACTGGCCTCTCTGTGGGGGATACACAGCATCTATTGGACATGCTAACATCCCAGGCTGCATCCTACATGGGATCCAACAGGGATTACTAACACCATTGGGAACTCCTTATAGTCATATTGTAACCACTGATTTCATCCCAGCTAAATGGACAATGGCAACTGTTACCCCCTTGCACAGAAG